>NC_081787.1:11910683-11943183 GCF_963082965.1 Carassius carassius | reverse complement strand
TCTTGAGGCCACGAGTTAACTTATCTTGAGGCCACGAGTTAACTTATCTTGAGGCCACGAGTTAACTTATCTTGAGGCCACGAGTTAACTTATCTTGAGGCCACGAGTTAACATATCTTGAGGCCACGAGTTAACTTATCTTGAGGCCACGAGTTAACTTATCTGGAGGCCACGAGTTAACTTATCTTGAGGCCACGAGTTAGTATCTTGAGGCCACGAGTTAGTATCTTGGGGCCACGAGTTAGTTATATTTTTTTTTTTTGACAAAGTGGGACCAGAGGGGCTCCGTAGTTTTCCACCAGGAGACATGTTTTTTGTACATTTTTTCTTCATGAATGAAAGTGAATCTTTAAAGTGAATCTATAGCTGCATTGACAAGAAGAGGTCACAGAGGTCTCTGTTAATTTAACACTGCTCTGCCCTAGAGCTGAGAACTATTAATCCTGCAGAACCTGTAACACCACATACAGTATGCACTGATGATCTCAAGCTAGGTCTTTATCTTAGAGCAAGGTTTATAGGAAATGAGGCTGTTTGAGTGAGTCTTTCCAGCAGCAAGTAGGTCTAGTGATAAATTATATGAAGATAGGCAAGCATTAATGTTTCAAGGGTTAGTTTTGTACCACTAATGTAGCCTTAATTGCTGGTATTTAGTCCCTAGTGGGTGTAAAAGTCCCTTTCACTGCTGTTTCTGCCACTCTTTCTCACTGCAGGTGAGCTCTAAGCCTGTTTAGTTTTGTGTTAGGAGCTAATTAAATCATTAAACACTCTGGCTCAACATGCTCTTTCCACCTGCATATGAAATATCTTAATCCTTTAGATTGTACCATTTATATTCATTTGCATGGTAAGAAACAAAATCCTAAGAGCTATTTGGGAATGTTATCAATCACTCAAAGAAAGAACAACAAAAAATGACTTTGAGAGAGGTTTTAATTTATTTGTTCATGTGTGATTACTAAGACTGAACCAGAGCTGACAAAATATTTGTATTTTTGAACATTAAACATGTTTACTGGAGGCTATAATTTGGCTGAAACAAGCAAAAGAGCTGCCTTCCATAGGACTCTTCTAAATTTGCTTAATTTCTATGCACAGCATTTTTTCTTTTCTTTTCTTTTTTTTCTTTTTTAGCAAGTAGCTAGTAAAACAATTGTGCTTAAGAATTAAAATGGTGATCATCAGGAGGAGTTTTAGTTTGTTTTCTTTGATGATAATGTTTGCAGCTGTGTTTAATGTTTAACTGAAGTTTAATAATATTGCAATTTTACAGCCATGAGTCAAATAATTAAATAGTCATTTGTAGGCAGTGCTCCAACATTTAGTACAGTTGCACTTCGGACAAGTTCTGGCTTGTCATCGTTTCTTACTCCTGCCCCCATCTGCCAATTTTCTATCCATTCACAAACAGGTTCATTAAACAAGCATGAACATCATTCAAACACATTTTTTAAATGTGCAATAGGTGATTGTCTTCAGAAACATTTTTTGTTATGCTGGTTGAAAGTCTTCACATCCCAATATCAGTCATTAAGTTAAGTGATCTAAATGTATTTATCTGTATTTATATATTCTGTGGAAGGCATAGGACCAAGAAATGTTTGTCCAATCAAAACGCACAGTATGAGCGTTTTAATTGGCTTTCCTACCTTCCTGTCAACATATGTATCTGCATACCTCTGCACACCCGGTTCGCACCGACATGATATTTATTTATTTATTTATTTATTTTATTTTATTAATTTATTTTATTTTGCTTTTAATGCTTGAAATAAATGCTGTAACATCGATTACCATATTTGTGAAATATGTTAGGCCTACTTCTGCATAATATATTCAAACCTTTAGTGTACCCTGCTTCTGCTGTGGGTCTAGAAGTTTGCAGGAAAACAAAGGGCATGGCTGTAACTACACTCACTCTCCTCTGTAAGTTTCCTGTGACACCTAATTTCAGAAAAGAGGGAACATCAATTGACCAGAGGCGGTCAATCAACAGAATCTGTCCTAATTTCCAACACATTGATCCTTGAGCGTTTTAGCTTCCTAATCCTAAACGTGATTCTTACAGAAAGCAAAAGAATAGAACGAGGAGCGTCTTGAGATGAGTATGCAGCTCACATAATGCCATTACCCACTCCAGAGTAAGACAGAGGAGAGCCACAGCTTTAGTCTAATCCACCCCAAACCTGAGAGACAACACTGCCCTGATTCCACTTTAATTGAAGACATTTTATTAGATTTCTTTCTCCTCACTTCTCCCCCATTGTTTAATATGATGGGAGTACAAGCAGAGGCTTGGAGCAGTGCCCTCATTTTCTCAGTTGCACCGATCTATCTGCCGCTTTATATTAAAGGAGTCATGGGAAAATGTGAAAGATGGAGGGGGTAAAGTGATAGAACAAGAAAAAATGAAACATTAAGGGCTTTTAGTGAAGCTGGGAAAATGAAATCCTAATCAGGACTATGCTTCTTTGATAGTAGTTTGCAGATATAGGCACAGGAAAAAAAGAAAAAGAAAAAAACACTTGGTGTGTTTATTTATCAGAGCAAAGTGCTCGTCAGTGTGCAGCACAGCCACATCGTGGAAAATCTTTGAGGACCGGCCTGCTCTTACACAGATGTCTCACCATGAATTAGGATGCTTGGTGTTAACACATTCATTGTGCATTCCTTTTTTGCTTGAATACTTATCAGGCCTGTCTGCTTGAAATGCAAACATAACAAGTAAAAACAAAAGACTGCCCAAAGTTGTGATTTAAGCAGTATCACATGAGCAAGAGTGCTGTTGTTCTGAATATCAACAGGACCTGAACTAACTGTTTTATAAAAGGTCTTAAAGGAATAGTTCATCCGAAAATAAAAATCATCTTTGTTTCTCGCCCTCATGTTGCTCCAAACCTTACTTTCTTCAGTGTAACACAAAATATATTTTGTCATAGAAACGTTGAGTGCAAAGTTCTTACAAAAACTGAAACATTATATATGTATGTTATACATATACATTATATATATATATATATATATATATATATATATATATATATATATATTAGTGTGAAGAACATTTACATGGTTAAAAACTTTTTGTTTTATGGAAGAGTTTTTCATCTTCCAGTGTGGGGAGACTTTGGCAGGAAGCTAGGTGTCAGTGTGAGTTTGAAGTAAATTATACCAACTTACTGTGACAGAGAGAATAAGAGAAAGTCAGAAAGAATGCGAGGTTTTTTAAGTTAAGTGACAATTCCTCTTGATTAAACTTCAGAAGGATTGGCATGGCACAGCGAAATAATGAGGATGACTCTGAGAGAACTTCACTGGACACCAGTGGAATACACAGTTGTCATATTGGGAGACGTGTGTTGACGTGAAGGAGGGCCAGATGAGGATTTTTTCCTCTGCTCTCAGTTAATCAAGAAACGTCAACCAACTTTTCCATTTTCAGAGGGCATAAGTTACCTTTTGCTAGTTTAACGAAGGGAAAATGGTTGGCCTACCCGGGCGCATGGTCTAAATGGGTTGTCCCTATTCTCTTATTTAGTAATGGTTGTTTTTTGTGCGTAATGTGCAAGAAACCAATCAGAGTCTCATCTCCCATTCCCATTAAGAGGCAGTTGCGGCCATGCCATAACGATTTTGCTATTTACATGGCCGAATTTTCAAGCGCAAACACAAAATGCATCTGGGTCATTCTTCAGTTGGTGTGGCAAATGAGAGGCAGAATTGGTAAAAACGCTTGTTTGTTTTTTTCTAATAAAATATATTGCTATGCATTTCAACTTAGTTTAATATAATATATCAATTAAAATTAAAGCTTAAGAACATTTTGATTTTGAAATCATTTCAAACACTGGTGCCACAGCCACTTACATCTATGTCATTTAGAAGCAACACCACAGACTTATAATTATATTGCAAGTTACTATAGGTTCTGTGGTGTTACCAGAAAAGACAATAACACGACAGACAGTAACACCACAGACAAATCAGCCTAAATCCAGACTTTTCTAAAATAGAGGCTGCCATCATGATGTTTTCAAGATCAGGAGACATTTTGGCAATAAAAATAAGTATGTATTTATCAAAATTTTGATTAAAATATGTATAAATCTGCAAGTTATTAACATAACACCACAGACACTAATCAAGTGCGACACATGAAATTGTCAGACATTAAACTAACTTTAAGCTAACGTTAAGAAAATTTATAAGAAAGAATGTACTCACCATGCACCCCTCAGATCAACCAGCACCTGCAGTGACCTTTGCACACAAGAAGTAGTCTAAATAGATTTCTCCCTTTTCTAAAGGGGCAAAATCCATTGTGGTAACACCACAGATATGAATTTGGGGGACACACATTTTTTTCTTAAATATAACAAAATATGTATTTTTTAAAACAATTTAATAAAATTGTACATGTTAAATAAAATCTATATTCACATTATAACCACTTTATTTGTGTAAAAAATGTTATATTGTTGCAATTACATTCCATGATACCTCTCTAAGGTATGGCGGGAACATGCAGATTTTGTTACAAATGCAATCTTGCAAACTCAATTAAATATGTATTTTAAAACTAAACGTTAACTATTAATGTGCACAAATTGTGTTAACCCTATAGAATATAAACATGTACACTTTTTATAATTTATTGGTATTTAAAGTTTATTTCAACTGTAGTAAAGTAGTGGGACAGCACTTGCCACTGCAATTGAAGAATGACCCATCTCCAGAAAGGAAACGGAGCTGCTTGTGTGCGAGAAAATAGGTAGCCTAATTCTGATACAGTGTGTGTGTGTGTGAGTGTGTGTGTTTAGGGAAGCAGAAAGAAAGTGTAGGATGAATGGACAGTTGATCTGTCTTTTCTCTCAGATATTGTGTGTGTCTGTTTTAAAGCCACTGGGCTTTGTCTCTCTCAAGCTTCATTACACTCCTAAACACACACATCGAATACAGGGGTGCCGATGCAGAAATTCTCAATGTTTTCTGTGCGAGCCAGGTTCTGGGTTGTCGTTTTTATTGTATCAAACGCTGAAGAAACAATCATGTTTTCACTGCCAAAATGCAATTCTTTGCTTATCATGATTTGACAGCTGTCCTGTCACACATTCATTTGAGCAGCTCCAGTCACTGACTCCAACACTCTGAACCTTATTCTTTTCAGCTTGTTTGTTTTTTTCCCACTTCTCTCTCTCCTTTTTCTGTCGGTCTCTCTTTTTCAGCAGTGGGCAGGCAGGTGAGCGTTCAGGTATTTTTCACCAACTAATTACTCATTCTGTTCTGACAGCGCATCTCACACAAGGTGCTTGCAAGGAATTATGGAAGTCTTAGTCTCAACTGTGTGTGTGCGCATATAACAAAAAGATGTCAATGCATATGACATGTATTGTGATGATGAATGTTAAAAAGTGCTGTGAGACCGCATGACTCATTAAAAGATTACACTATGCTGTTGTCACAGTGAGTCCATATCTACATATGGCATGAATGACTCCATAATAGTTCAATGTTTGGCCTGCAGTGAAATCCAGTCTAAGGTTTTGTCTTGACTATGGTTGTACACTTTTAACTCAGTGCTTTTTTACACGTCCGACTAGATTAAACATTTGACTACAGGAATCTGCAGTTTATGATCCTGCTAATACTTTGTCCACGACCCTAATTTATCATCATCTGACATAATGAAAGTTGCTCGGCTGTCATATTAATGCTTTAGCAAATATCACAGGAGGGGATTTGCTTTTTAAACGCTGATATTTATATGAGGTTAACAGATAAAGCGGCTAGTCAGAACTGCTTCTGTGTATTCCAGTTGACACATTCCGTATTTCACATACACACATACACACTGAAGCAGCGTGTTTTTCATTATGGATGTAATGTATGCATTCTGACCTCATTGTTATGCAGAGTGAGTTCATATTATTGTGTAGACTCTTCAAGTCCAAGAGAGTAACTGCAGAGAATGCTAGCCGTGGGCCACTGGAGTCTTTCTCTAAAGAGAGCAAATAGAAATGATAATAATGCACAAGAAAGACGGAGCCAAAAACATGGCACGGCTAAACTAATTGGTGGAGTAGGGATTTGTTATGCGAATACCATGCATAATTTTATTATTCCACATTAGGAAAGGAGCATTGCATTATTACAGGAAGCAAGCTTGGAGATCTCACACACAGACATGATGAAATCTTGTGAACATTGGCCTAGTATGTGAAATGGACTAATTATATGTGATGTAATATTAATAAATATTCAGAGTGTGTTTCTGACACAGCTTTGATCGTGTGTGTTCATGTTGTGCGGTTGGAGGGATATTAACGAGAAGAAATGTTCACTTTGAAACAAAAAAAATGAGATTTTTAACTTTAAAAGAGCTAATACATTTTTTATTGCTATAGATTGATCTGTAAAGTACATTTAAAGGAGTTTTTTTAGATACTTATATCATAGAAACTGACCTATATTAGACTCATATCTCATAACATGAGATTCTCAGAGGATCTGAAAATATGCCCTTTTTAACTAACCAAAATCTCTTTTCCCCTTCATTCTCCTTTCCTGCACCTGCTATTTCATAAAATGGTATTTAACCCTTAGAGACCTTCTGCAACAAAATTGCAGTATTTTTATATATTATATAGATATATATCTGTAAATATATTATTATTATTATTATTTATAAATATTGTTAACAATCACGGGTACCTACAAGTGTGTAAAAGAGTCATTGTTTAAAGGTGCTCTAAGTGATGTCACAAATTTTTTAGGCCAAAACATTTTTTGTCACATCCAGCAAACATCTCCTCACTATCCGCTAGCTGCTTGTCCCCTGAACACACTGTAAAAAAACAGGGTATCTCTAGACACCACAGGCTCCACAAACAACAAGAAAAACAAACTGGGCTCACCCACACCACAAAACATAACAAACTGTCCCAGCCAATAACCGACAAGAAAGATTTGGGGGTGGTTTTTGGGGGGTTAGTGCACGGATGAGGAGGAGGGAGGGTCTAGCTAGCCTCCGTTTTGTTTGACAACAATTTGAACGTCAACAAGAAGTTACGACTCCCGGCATCGCTTAGAGCACCTTTAATGTTGCAGAAATGCTACTATGGGTGTGCGGGGTATTTTTTTTTTTTTATTCACTCACACTAAAGGGTCCATAAAGAAAGAACATAGCTAAATATTCCAAATGTTTTTGACAAGGCCTAACAATGGCCTAATGACAGAGGGCTGCTCTAAGATGAAATTGGTCAAAGGGACTGCCCTGTAGTCTCTAGGCATGCATTTTCGGGTAGTTTACTAGGTGTGAGTGACATTAAGAGGTCTGCTCTGACAAACATTTACTGATAAAACGTACTCGGTTACTAAACGTAACCTCGGTTCTCTCTAGAAGAGCGAACGAGTACTGTGTCTTAGCTAAGACGCTACGGGAAAAGTCTCTTTTCACGAAATAATGAAGCAAAAAATTATCCTTAATTTTGTATTTTTGTAAAGCACATTTGCAGCAGTACACAGCCATAGGCGAGACGGCTCGTTCGCTCATTGGCTTGTTCTGCGGCAACTGCACAGCCTATCGAGCGCAGGCTGATGCAACATCAGACCAATACGGAGGTCTGGGAGGATTCAGCCTCCTAGCTCCTCTGAGGAACCGGATGACTAAATCATTCCTTCCTATTGACTGACCGAGCGCCGTTTCAGAAAACGCCGCGATGGCCGCCACATAAACTTTGAGCGTGGATGGGGCTCTGCCCTTATCCAACAGCTCCTGTAGGAAGGAGAGGACCTCCGTCACCTCACAACTAAGGGTTGAATAACCTCGAGCTGCGCACCAGCTGGAGAACACCGACCACTTCAAGGCATACAGACGTCGCGCCGACGGAGCTCTAGCCTGAGTGATGGTATTTAGCACTCCCACCGCGAGATCAGCGGGTAACCGTTGAGCGCCCACACATGGAGGGACCACAACTCCGGTTGAAGGTGCCAAATCGAGCCCCTGGCCTGCGAGAGGAGGTCCCTCCTCAACGGTACCGGCCACGGGGCGACATCTGCTAACTGCATCAAATCTGGGAACCATGGTTGGTTCTTCCAAAGAGGTGCTACAAGCAGTATTGAACATCTCGTTTCTCTCACCCGTTCTATCACCTGCGGAAGGAGGGAGACGGGAGGGAAAGCATAAAGCGGGCAGCACGGCCATTCCCGTGACAGTGCGCTTTCGTTCTTGGAAAAGAACGCAGGGCAGTGAGCATTTTCGTGGGACGCGAAGAGGTCCACCTCCGCCCTGCCAAATCTCTCCCACAACAGCCGGACTGTTTGCGGGTGTAGAGACCATTCGCCCGTAGGAACATTGCCTCTGGACAGCCTGTCTGGACCGAGATTCTGTAGCCCAGGCACATGCACTGCCCTCAGCGAACGCACGTTGCACTGAGCCCAAACCAGGAGGCGTTCCGCTAGCCTGTACAGGTTTCAGGACCTGAGACCGCCCTGGCGATTTATGTAAGACACCACCTGTGGTTTGACGCTATCTGTATTTGAAAATACGCGTCCCTCAGATCTATTGACATGAACCAGTCCCCTCTGCGAAACTGCGCGAGGAGTTTCCTGGTCGTAAGCATTTTGAAACTGCGTTTCATCAATGCCTTGTTCAGCTGTCTTAGATCCAGTATGGGCCTGAGACCCCCGTCTCTCTTGGGCACCAGAAAGTATCTGCTGTACAGCCCCCCCTCGCTTTGAGCTTGAGACACAGGCTCTACAGCCCCTTTGCTCAACAGTTTTGATATTTCGGCCCGAAGTATGTGTGCTACTTTTGTTTTGACCGTAGTTTCGACGCGCACTGAAAAGCGCGGAGGGCGTCGAAAAAACTGTAGCGAGTAGCCTCTCTTTATAATGCCTAGCACCCAATCCGAAACCCCTGGAAGTGCTGACCATGCATCTGCATGAATGGCTAAGGGCTGGATGCGAAGCGCGCTCTGTTGACTGGGCAACGGCGGCGCTCGGGTGTGCTGCGCATTTGAGGCGGGTGGCGCGCTGATCACAGCGGGCAGATCGCTCCTCCTCGACCCCGTCCCTGCGCTTAACCGACTGGGGGAAGGCTGAGCAGGTCCCGTGGGACTCGATATGTCTGCGAGTAACTGTGGGCTGCATGTGTGCACATTTACCACTTTCAACTCGCTGTCTGCCTGTGCAGAGCGTACGTGCACGGGCCTCGTTTTTACAGAAGCCACGCGCCGTATGTGACATAGTGTATGTGGGCACTGGGGAGTGGGCACGTTTACTATGCGGCGCGCTCGACCGATCTGTGTCGATCTTTTGTGCGCGAGCCCTGTGTGCAGGGCTGTGCTTACATTTGGAGATGGGCACTGAGGAGTGGGCATCGTCACTGCATTTATAGCACCATTCTGCCGTGGCCGGACGAGCGTGCACGGGTTTTGTTTTTACAGAAACCACATGACGTGTGTGACATAGTAATTGTGGGCACTGAGGGGTGGGCACGCTTACTATGAAGTGTGCGCGATCGACTTGAGTCGCTTTTATGGGCGCAGGCCCTGTGTGCAGGGCTGTGCTCACATGTGGAGATGGGCACTGAGCAGTGGGCGTCGTCACTACATTTATAGCACCATCGGCCGTGGCCGGGACACCAGAAATTACACCTTTTTCGGGAAATATCTGGGTAGCCGTGATAACGGTTTTTGTGTGCAGGCAAGCGGGCAACCGTACAGGCTTGCGCATTGCAAAAGACGCTGAAACAGTCACAATCTCTGGAACTGAAACAGCGGCGCGCTTAGGTGAGAGCCCGGCCACAGTGGAACTCGTACACAGGCGCTTCGATGAAGCAGCCATCGTGTGTAGTGCCGACGCAGAGTCATGCAGCATGCATAGATGGCTTTCCTAGGATGGCTTCGGGGCTCCCGGCCTCACCGTAATCCTCTGCCGCGGTCCCCGCGGCGCGGGGCGACGGCCGGTAGAGCGAGAACGGGGGTCTCGAGCTGCGTTGCTGAAGCTGTTGTGATAACGGCTTTTGTGTGCAGGCAAGCGGGCAACTGTGCAGGCTTGTGCGTTGCAGAAAACGCTGAGACAGTCACAATTCCTGGAACTGAAACAGCGGCGCGCTTGGGTGAGAGCTCGGCCACAGCGGAACTCGTACACCTGCGCTTCGATGAAGCAGCCATCGCGAGTAGTGCAGCCGCAGCGTCACACAGCAGGCTTTAGATGGCAACACCGCTTTTGCCGCCGTCCAGCAGAGGGTGGACAAAGGTGCGTCGCTATCGCCTGTTCCACCGGCGGAAGTGACTGGTAGTTCCTGTTTTTTTTAGCATTATCAGTGTGGAGAATGCTAGTGAGACAGACGAACGAGTTCGCACTGAATATGGAGCGTTCCAAGCCTTTGCCACCTCTTCGTGAAGCTCAGGAAGAAATGAGGCGGGCTTTGAGAAGTACGCTCATCCGAAAGGGAAATACCATCCAGCCGGGAATGAGAGGGGGGGCGCTGGTGCAGACCACTCGCGGCCGAGACTCGTCGCGGCCAACGCGAGCATTCGCCCCGGCTCCTTCTCGATGTCAGCTCGTCTGCTGGGCTTCTGAGCAGAAGGCGCGAGATCCTCGGAGCTCGCCCAGCCCTCACTGCCCGAAGCTAGCAGAGAGTGCGTGTCCTCTTCCCCCGACGTGGCCCTGAGATCGACTTCCTCGGACGACGCGCCGGCAAACAGCGGGCGCTGCCCACCGGGAAGCGATGCAGGGGGGGCCGGTGAAGCAGGGCTAACCGGCGAGCTCGGTTGAGCTGAAGACGGTTCCGGAATCCGCTGGAAGCGATGCTTTTACGGCGCCTCAGCGCAGCGGAGAATGCAGGCTCAGAGAAAAAGGCCAGGCGAGTCCTCAGAGTCACCATGGCAACAGCTCGCAGTGGGGGCATCCGCCGTCAGCGAGCGCGAGCGCTGCATGATCTTCACCCAGGCAGGAGACACAGATGACGTACCGGTCTCCCTCGCTGAGCGGGGCTCTGACGAGCCGCAGGAAGGCATCTTAAAAAAAGACGCGAGCTCTTTTACGAGTGTGTGTCGCAGGGCGAACACACACACACATAAAGAACAGCTGGATATAACAGAATTGAAAGGATATAAGCGCCGGATAGCGCAGCAGGAATGGTAGTGGAAGGCGGCGATGCCAGCAGCTTCAGAATGGCTCGTCCTGCTGATATGCTTTCTCAGACGGCGCTTGCTTCCTCCGTGATCCAGCGATGCGTGAGCTTCGCTGAAGAGATGAAAAATCAGGTGAGTCAGCCTTTTCGAGCTCCTTTTATAGGTTGGGCCACACCCATTTCGGCGGGAAGTGGCAAGAAGGGCGCGAAGCGCCCTTATTGGTCTGATGTTGCATCAGCCTGCGCTCGATAGGCTGTGCAGTTGCCGCAGAACAAGCCAATGAGCGAATGAGCCGTCTCGCCTATGGCTGTGTACTGCTGCAAATGCGCTTTACAAAAATACAAAATTAAGGATAATTTTTTGCTTCAGTATTTCGTGAAAAGAGACTTTTCCCGTAGCGTCTTAGCTAAGAGAACCCTCAGTTTCCTGGGAAGGCTTCTTAGAGTCACTTGTATTAGTATACTATCTGTAATTATAACAGTAACTAAATTTTGCACACTTGAAAACCCCTTGTCGCAATATTGCAATGTTTATTTATTTATTTATTTATTTATTTATTTATTTATTATTATTATAACTTATGTTTTTCTAAATGCTTCCTAAAAAGTAAACACAATGTTGAAAACAGCTGTGCTGTGCTGTTTACTGTATTTAAAATCACTAAGAAAGAATACGATGACCAGTGTTTACCTACAGAGTTCTGGGTGTGCTGGCAAGAGAGCGTATGGGTGATTTATGAGTAAAAGAGAGAGAGAAAGAGATTGAAGGAGCAAGGATGACTCAGAACTGAGTACTGATTGCATTTAAACTGATTGGATTGGATTCTGTTGAAAAGGCCCATAATTAGTACCACCTGCCCGGGATATGACCCCCATTTGGTTGCAGGAAGAGTAGGGAGGGGTGGGTAGTCATCTTCCGTCCCATCTATCTGTCTGTTTTTCTGTCAGTATGGTTGCGTTTTTTTAGCTGCATCCTGTCAGAGTATGCACTGCATTCAAGGAAGAACTTACTTCTCAATATGTATAGTTTTAATACAATTCAGACATACTACATCCACTGTGTTATCATTGTCAAGTGACAAACAGTACAGCATCCACCACGTTGCTGTTCTCCACCAATGAGAACTTGAATTCCAGGCCTCATAGGATAGGAAGGATGTACTCTTCAGAATCTGAGTAAGCATACTACTATCACGTTTTGGTTTCCCTTTAGTTCCAGTTTTCTCCTTTTTATTTAATCTTCGTTCATTCGTTCTTGGTTTTTTTTCTTTTTCGTTCTTGGTTCTTTGTTCTCCCTTGTCCTTGATTAATGTTATGTTTGAATGGTCAAAGTGTGTTGATGTTTATTAAAGGTGCAATGTGTAATATTTACAATGATCTATTTACAGAAATGCAATATAATATATAACTATGTTTTCAGGAGTGTATAAAGACCTTTCTTAATGAGCCGTTATGTTTTTATTACTTTAGATTGAGCTATATCTATCTACATACACCGTGGGTCCCCTTACATGGAAGTCGCCAACATGTTTCTACAGTAGCCCTAAACGGACAAACTGCTCTACAGATCGCGTTTCGTCACTTTGTTGTTTTTGTGAATAAACTACTGACACAATGATGAACAAGTACATTAACATTCGCAATAACATTGATTTATTGAATAATTAAGTAAATATAATTCCTTGATTTACCTTTGTAAAGAAATCTCGTTACTCTCTGCTGTCTTCACCGACGACATCTTTACCTGTGTCGGCCACCGTAGCTTCTCTAAAGGGAGGGGTGAGCGGGGGACTGAGCCGTAGGTTGCAATTCGCAACCTCACCGCTAGATGCCGCTAAAACTTACACAGTGCACCTTTAAAAAAGGCATTCCTTCTTCGTGCTGACAACTACTAGTACTATGAGAAATACTTCTTGCTATTTCTGCCATATTGTAATATTACATACTAGCATACAGCAACATACACATACAACTTTTTACAGCCTTATTTTATATTTTATTTATATAATTAGTATATTTTATAGTAGCATGCAAACATATTCTTACTATTACTGTCATATTTTATATAAGGCTTACTTTTAAAAAAGCACAACAAATCCCTTGTGTTTGCACACACTTGGCGTTTAAAGCTCATTCTGATTCTTACCATTTCTGTCATTGTTTTTTTTTTTTTATTGTTTTTTTATAAGACTTACTATTAATATTTTCTATTTATATATTTAAGGCTTACTGCTCTTACTATTTCTGTCATATTTTATATACAGTAAGTCTTACTATTTCTGGCATTTCTGTTATATTTTTGTCATATGCAGTGTGCTCTGCTGAATATAGCTCATACTCACATATACTGTGCACAGTGTACATACTACATACATATTGCAGCACTGGTACGAGTAGCCTGGTAGTATGCTATTCTGAACACAACTGACATCTTTTTGGCATCCTCTTTTCTCTCGCTCACTTATTCTAGATGTGGCAGAGCCATCAAAGAACAATGTAAGACTCCGGTCTCTCCGGTTGCATGATTGCTAAAGCAATATTCAGCCCCACTGAGAAAGACACAGCAGACGGAAGAAAAGAAAGTGAAGAGATGGAGACCAAGTGGTGTAATTATTTTGGAAAGATTGGAAAAACCCTATTCCAAAACTCAGGCTGTGACATGCAGTGGGAAAGAAAGTGAGAAAGAGATAGAAAATGAAAATGAAGGTTGGGGTGAGAGAGACAAAAAGGCTGAGGAAAATCAAGGGCTCTTTTTTGAAAATAGCAGAACAGATGCCTCGCTGCCTCATGCATACACAGAGGTAGAAGAGGAGTAGACCACCTAAAAAAAAAAGTCCAATTAGAATGTTTGAATTGGAGTGTTTCTTTTCAAAGCCTCATCTTGTTTAACTATTTGAGAAGCCAAATGCAGGGGCATAGCATTAGCAAGAGAGAAAGAAAACTTCCTGATAGCATGAATAAAATATCCCCACCTTCTCTCATTCTGGCAGGGGATCTGCGGGCCCGAGCCAAATGGAGATTCATATTGCAAGACACCACTCTGAGCTCTACATCCATTTATTTCATCATTTACTGTAAGTTTGTGTGTGTGTGTGTGTGTGTGTGTGTGTGTGTGTGTGTGTGTGTGTGTGTGTGTGTGTGTGTGTGTGTGTGTGTGTGTTGTGACACATGCATTTAATTTGGAAGACGTGTTTAAGAGCGAACCAAGATGACAAGTTCATTTGTAATCATGAATAATTTGGAGGTTGTGTACTGGCTGTTTTCTTGTTTTCAGAAATGTACTAAAAACAAGCTTATTGCAAGACATCTGGTAGGAGAGCACGTGGAGTAGCCAGCCAAATTTCAGCCAAGTAGACTATGCATTTATTAAATTATTTTATTTAGTGCCTTAGTATTTTGTTACTTTTGTATATATTTATACAATTAAAGTGTATCAACCAGCTTCCAGAAATCACCACTGAGAGTGCTTCTGAAATTAGTGAGGGTGCTTTAGCCTTAATGCACTTTTTCCCATATTTTGTACCTTCTATTGCTATCACCATGTTGAACACTGCTACTTTCAGAGATAATCCTGCAAAAAATATACAGATGTTATTCCCAAAACATTGCAACGTGTGTGTGCCTGAAAAACGAAGTTCTGAAAATTCAGCTTTGGCATCACAGGAATATATTTTATTATTATTTATTTATTGATTAATATTGTTTTATTTTTACTCTATTATTATCAAATAAATGCAGTCTTGATGAGCAAATTCCTACACTAACTTTCAATCATGGGTTCACATATTTCAAAGTAAATTGCACACCGAAAAAAGTTAAATTCTTTGAACTTTTCGCAAATTTGAATGTGTTTTAATTCACAAATTACGTGTTGTGCTTATTCAGAACTTAACATAGGAATAGTCTTTCAACACACTGTAGCTATACCAATTCTTCCATAACCTCTGTATATTCCCTTCACGCAGTGCCTCACCCTGTTCACAGCATTGTGTTGTATGAACAGGAAAGGAACACCGTAGTCATAATGCATTTTATATAACATATACACACTCATTCCAGGCTTAACTGTTTTTGGCAAGGTTTGAATCCTACTTATTTGTGATTAATCTTCAAAATGTAAGAGTACAGGCTTTAGTTAACATCTGAGATGAGAGGATGTTTCTGTACTTCTATCTTGTCTGAGTGTATGCCTATTGATTTTGCCACAGTTGCAAACTAATAACTATAATCCACATTTTGTGTGCCTAAGTGCATGTTTGTGAGATTACAATTGTGTGTGTGTGTGTGTGTGTGTGTGTGTGTGTGTGTGTGTGTGTGTGTGTGTGTGTGTGTGGTCTTCATCCCATCTTCATTTGTTGCAATCACCTATCAGAGAAATCCTTTATCCGCCTGTAAGAAAATCAATATCACAATGTCAACTCGGATTTTCATTTGACACAGACAAGCTAACAAGACACAACAACAGAAAGATATCAAAGACAAATGCATCACATGGATGAATGAACACACATACAACTATTATTTGGGGACTATCACATATTCTTATCATCTTAAAAAATGTAAAAGGATGTAAACAAACCACTATGCATTCTTTTACACAGAAAGCCTGTATGCAGTAAGATTCTGACTGTTTCAGTATGAATCTTCCTCTTTGTGCTTTGCCTAAGAAGGCATAAATCCCTGGGACACACTGGAATAGGCTCATCCACCCTTACTTGCCCAAAAAACTAACAAGTGGTTGGAATGTCTCGGTTACGTACAACCCCAAATCAGAAAAAGTTGGGACAGTATGGAAAACGCAAATACAAAAAAAAAGAAGTGATTTCTAAATTCACTTGTATTTGTGTGACTTGTATTTCATTGCAGACAATATGAACAAAAAGTATTTCATGTTTTGTCTGGTCAACTTCATGTCATTTGTAAATATGCATCCTTTCCTGTCATTCAGACCTGCAACACATTTCAAAAAAAGTTGGGACAGGAGCAATTTAGGGCTAGTAATGAGGTAAAATGGTTAAATAATGATGTGATTTGAAACAGGTGATGTCAACAGGTGATTGTAATTATGATTTGGTACAAAAGCAGCATCCAAGAAAGGTCTAATCCTTTAGGAGCAAAGATGGGTCGAGGATCGCCAGTTTGCCAACAAATACGTGATAAAATTATTGAAATGTTTAAAAACAATGTTCCTCAAAGAAAGATAGGAAGAGATTTGGATATTTCACATTCAACAGTGCATAACATAATTAAAAGATTCAAGGAATCTGGAGGAATGTCAGTGCGTAAAGGACAAGGGCGCAAGCCTAAGCTGAACAACCGTGATCTCTGATCCCTCAGGCGGCACTGCATCAAGAATCGTCATTCATCTATAAGCGATATCACCACATGGGCTCAGGACTACTTTGGCAAACCTTTGTCAAGTACCACAATACGTAGTTACATCCACAAATGCCATGTCTTTAAGTTAGGGGAAACATCTGTTAATGTTTAATGTTCACTTATGTTTGCCATTTAAAAAGAGTTTCTGTTATGTTGAAGTTTCTATTGTTACCACTGTGCAGAAGAGCGTATGGTTAGGTTGTGGATAACTGCATGTACTAACACTATGAGGCATAATACTTTTGATCAATGTGTAGCTAACGCCAGTGAAAGTCGAAGATTAAATAATTTAGGAGATTTTACATGATTTATTCAGGTAGATTCCATTAAAGAAATCAAGCCTTAAAAATAAACTACTAAAAGCATTTTTTACAGTGCAGATTTTTTTTTTTATTTTGTTAAACAACAGTACAATCTGTTGAATGCACTTTACTTATATCCTTCACAGCCTAGTTTTCATTTATGTCAAAAATGAAATATGACACTATACACTAACTAGGGTCTAAACTATAATAAACACTTCAGTAATCATCATGATATGAAATTATTATTAGATTTAGAATTTAGTCAAGAAGAGTAAGAGAGAGAATAACAAACCACTCAACTACTAAGTGTGAACTGACATGAAATCATTTAAAGAGATCCGACAGTTAGGAGAAATGGTGAAATTATAGATATTCTTGACGTCATATTCTATAGAGGCATTTGATAACTTAAAGTGCAAATTGCAGGAACATGTACACACACTCCCACAGTTTAATTCATAAATGAGGGTGGTAGGGCTGCTTTGACTCTCAGAAAGCAGTAATAGCCTGGCCCTTCATTAGCTGAGTTTTAATTTGTGAATAAGAGGGTAGTTAACAGTAAATTAACACACATAGGCGTACTGAGAACCTTGGGACCCATAAGTCTTAAACAGATACCCACACACGCATAGACAGAGTGCACAGCTATATGTTTTTACATGATTCAGTGATAGCCTGTGATCTTAAAGGAATTATTTTAAATAAATAAAAACACACATACATACATACATACATACATATGTATACTTGTACATAAGTTATGCACGTGTACATAAGTTAAGCACTGGTTATGCACTACTTCCACCGGCAATTCCAATCTCAGGTCCGGCAGGAATTGTTGGTGGGGGTAGTGCATAACCAGCTCTCTCTTCCACCCTCAATACCACAACTGAGGTGAGAACCTTGAGCCAGGTACCGAACTCCCAACTGCTCCCTGGGCACCACAGCACATGGCTGCCCACTGCTCTGGATGTGTGTTCATGGTGCGTGTGTGTGTGTGTGTGTGTGTGTGTGTGTGTGTGTGTGTGTGTGTGTGTGTGTGTTCAGTACTCACTGCTTTGTGTGTGCACTTGGATGGGTTAAATTCAGAGCACAAATTCAGAGTATGGGACTTGCCTACACGTCACATCACTTTCACTTTTTTTACATTTATACATATGCATAAGTTAGTTAGTTTATTCTTATGTGAGCCTAAGAATCTTCTTTATATATAAAAAAATCTTTATACAATGTATTTATATATAAATGGAAGACTGCATTTACTGAATCAAAAATACTCTAATATTGTGAAATATTATTGAAAATTTTCATAAGAACAGTTTTCTATGAAAATATATTTTAAGATGTAATGCATTTGTCATGGCAAAGCTGCCATTACTCCAGTGTCCAATGTTGCACGATCCTTCAGAAATCATTGTAATAAAATATCACTTTGCATCAATTTAATACATCATGAATAAAAATATGAATTTCATATATATATATATATATATATATATATATATATATACATACATACATACATACATAAATCAATGAATTAGTGACCCCAAACATCTGAACAGTAATGTATAAATAAATCTGTTTCGACTGTTCATATCTAACAATAAAGGTTTCATATGTAGCCTACTGAAAAATAAATAAAAAATTATAAATATAATCTTTTTTGTTATTTATATAGATATTTTGGTGAAGAAAAATTTCATGCAGGCAACACGAGGGTGAGTAAATAATTAAAAAAAAAATTATATTTCTTTTTTTTCTGGACCGCAGCATATCACAAAATAGCTGGTGGTCTACACTGATCTTCTGTTTATCCCTGGTGTTTGTAGCTATGAAAACAGTTTAGTTTTTAGTATTGGCTAGTTTTGGCCCAGATTTAGTGGCGTATCAGAATTCAGCTGAAAGCCAGAAAAACAAACTGGACAAGTTAATTTGACTCAGTGCCCAGTGTACTAATGGAAAAGGCATATGGGCCATGTTGGTTCAAAGTGAGTTGGTGCAACCCATTTAGTGACCCAGCACAGAGATTTCACAAGGGACCTCCTGTGAGCACCATCGATACACATACACACAGACATAAGCCCACTCATAACTTGAGTGATACCTGATGTGGGCAGGTGACAGAGATCTCTGTCCATATTTTGTTAGAAGAGGTCATGAGGAGGCTTGTCACATAGAGTCCCGAAGATTTATCCTGAAAGAGAGCGAAACTCACACGAAAGCGAATAACAGCATTTTATGTCACCTCACATACTTTAAACTACAGAAGGTCCTGTCAATACTTTTATCTGAGTTTAGCCACTTCACTGTCCTTTTACCTATTATCTGCAGTCTCGCACTTGGTCCCCAAATTGTTTCTGATCTCCCTGTAACTGAAAGAGCTTTAGGTTTTCTATAGCATCAGTAATTAGGAAGTCTCTTATGCTCAACAAGACTGCATATGTTCAATCAAAAATACAGTAAAAAATGTGAAATTGTCAATCATATTATTTTAATCATTTTCAGGAGCTAATAATCCAGTCTTCAGTGTAACATGATCCTTCTGAAATCATTCCAAAATGCTGACTTAGTTCTCAAAGAACATCAGACTGGGTTTCAGGGTTTCCAGTGTATCTGCAGATATAAACCATTTCATAGTGCACAGCTTTGCTAACAAAGCACCATAAACAAGCCTAAGAAGGTTTGCTGGTCTCATAGCCCACGCACAGCTGCCCTGAAATCAGCTAACAGACTATCCTGACCAGGCTTGAAGACCAATAGACCAGCTTAGGCTTGTTTAAGTTTTTGTTATTTCAAACGTGAATGGTGTCTCTGCCTTTCAGGCTTATAGTGGTAGTCTTATGTAGATTTGTATCTGAATATTCCTTCTAGTGAAGCCTAAACCCCTCATTTCAATTCTCCATTGCTTCAGCCCTCTCCCTCATTTCCATCGCTACACTCCTCCACCTTTTGCTGTTGTTCTCAGATGAAATAGTTGGAAATGTCACCCTGATACCACAGTGCCATCTATTGGTGGGACATAGAGGCAGGATTAAAGGGTGATGTAGTGAGAAAGGAAGTCAAAATGGGGAATCAAGAGGAAAAGGTAAATTTTTCAACTAAAGTGAATTGAGTGGCCGGTTGAATTGTAATAATGGCTGATATTGACACTTTGCGAGTGAAAAGGCAAACAACAGGGGAGCGAATGTGCTGTTGTGTCCATTATCATCTCTTCAAGCATAGACAATCCTATAAATGACAAACAAGGAATAATAGATATGTTTAGAGGCAAATATACGTTTCTTTCTGGTCAGAATGCACAGACATCTCTCTCTCTCTCTCTCTCTCTCTCTCTCTCTCTCTCTCTCTCTCTCTCTCTCTCTCTCTTTCTCTCTCTTTCTCTCTCTCTCTCTGCTGTCTGTCTGCCTCCCTCTGTTATCCCTTTATCAGTCATAGTTAAATGTAAATAACACTGGTGTGATAGACGATGCTGTCAGGCTTCTTCAAAGCCCTCTCGCCCATGAGAGCCTGGGTCCCGGATGGGTAGAGCGTAAATGGATAAAAGGAGAGAAGAATGAGTACAGGGATTCCCATTCAGACTGATGACTAAGTCATCTACAATGCACCATCATTCAAGTGAACAGTAAACATATTGAGAATGAGCTATACATGAAAGAATAGGAAATGGATGAGGCACTGACCGATAACTGCTAAATCAAAATCCAATAATAAACAACAGTGTGTGATTTCTCTGCAACTTTTTTATATGTATGTGTCTGTGCATGTATGTTTAAACACATACACATGAACTCAATTCCTGGACAATTTCTTGTTGATGATAAAAAGACAAAAATAAGTTATGAACAAACATGCATTATAAATGTTATTAAAAAGGATGAAGATTATGTGATTATGAAGATTATATGTTCCACACACACACACACACACACACACACACACATTACTTTTGCAGACATTTTCCACAACTATTATCTTGTTAGATGACACATGGTGTTCTAATTATGCTGTATCTGATAATACAGTATAATGATTTTTGTTATTAATTTTTTGGTAGATTTAGTTGGCATGTGTGCATTTCACCAACTTAAACTAAATTCCTGGATCATTTCTTGTTAATAAAAATAGGCAAAAAAATAAATGTACATGCTCACATGCACTAAGTGAACACATGCACTATAAATCTTCAAGAAATGTGATTGAAATGGGTAATAAATCTACAAGAGTAATGCAGAAATGCAAACACACTTCTTGATTTACATTTGATTTGGATGGGAATTATGGGGCGATATGTTATTACAATACTTAAAGCTCTCTGAAAAAGTTTTCTCATCTCTTTCTAATCATTGCTACAGTATATTGCAATATAACCCTCAAAAACCATCACTACAGTTCCCAAGTCATTTCTTTTGTATTGCACTGGTCTATGATAGTCTGCGTGAATGTCAGCTGTAATGTTTTGCCTCACTCTGACATATAGAGTGGAAGATAAAATCTGCTGTAGAGATGTCACTAAGACTGAATGAGAGCGAATAAAAAGTATATTTCTATGTGTGTGTCTCAAGGGGCTGTTTTTTAAGCAAGCGGAGCAAAAGGAGAGCTTAAAGTCTGAGAGAAAGAATGCAATACTTTTTTAAAGCAATACTTTTTAAAAAGCTGCTAAATTTCCATGCTTTTCTAGTCTTAAATCGATTTAAGTGATCGCTTCATTTTATCGGTTCCTTCAATCAGGGCTCCATATTGTGACTAAAATGATTGACCAGTGTCAGTTGCGTCTCTTCACTGCCATTCACAAATCCTCAGCCGTGGCCTCATGGGATAGTAAAGTGTCCATTAAATACTTAATTGAGAATCTTGCCAGAAGTACTAAGTCATCCAGGAACTTTCACCTACTACTGTTTTATGAAGACTTTAAATTCAGATATACTTCTGTTCCACATACGGTTTGTCACCTACTATATAGTAAGGAAGTATGGGATTTCAAATGCAGCCTTTGTTTGCTTCAAATTGTGGTTTTGTCAGATGCTGCACTCAATGAACAAACACTATCAATACATCAAAGACTCCTATGAACCAATTCTTTATACCAAGTCAGTCATAATGATTTATTGAAAAGCCTCAAACTCACTCCTGAGTTATCATTTTGAATCAGCCTCACTAGGTGAATCATTCAGGGCCATTACAATGTTCAGCACTGACTCCCTCGGTGAACCATGAAATGGACTGGGAACTGTGATAAATACTTTAGGTTTGTCTGTTTACTGACTTTCTGTCTCTAAGCCAACATGTCATTAAAGATACATACATACATCACCTCTATGTCTTGATTGTTGTCATTGTTTGGTATAGTGATGTCCAGTGGTAAGGCTGAAGGATTTTTGGGGTGTGAGACTGTAGGGTTGGTGACTTGCTAGAATCATAATCAATTTTATTCAAACAGGCAGAAATATTTTTACAAACAGAGTTACAGTATATGTAGAGCAGGCCAAGACTAGTAGCATAACACACATATTTTCTTAATGTACCCTGTGTTTGGAGGTTCTTTTGTGTATTTTGATTTATTGCATCTTGCCATGAGACCCTATTGAGGAGCGCTGAACACTTTTGGCTCATAACTTGTTTTTCCCTTCCATTTTCTTCCAAGGTTGGGAACAGATCAGTGCACAGCAGAACTCAGAGCTATTAATTACTTCAGAGTTTCAAGGATTCTGCTGAAGTTGAGAAAGACTGAGGTCAGAAGGCAAGTTTCTCTCAAATCTCAGATTCTGTTCTTTATTCACAGTGTGTCCAGTCTCAGAACAAGCTCAACAACGTGTATGTTCATTTGTTCAGGAAATGCCACACCACAAATAGCGATGTATTTGGGCGGTAGTGTGTTTTTGTACCATTAGAAGATTAAAATAATAATAATAATAAATGAAATAAAATTTAAAACAAAGCAGTATTTGTAAAAAGAAAATCTGCATCTCACCCACAGACAAAATCAAAGCATTTTGTTTATTATATTTTCCTATTTGTTTTCTTTAATCAAGAGCCTTTGTTGGGTAAAATGACTTCCATTGCCACCCACTGTTTGACTTCTAAAGCCCACTGCAGTTATTGCAATAAATGTGGTGCTAGCACAATGTGTAATAATAATTTCTAGGTTTAAAATGTGCAGAACGGTCTCACCCAGAAAGTGAATAATTCACATACTGCTGAAAAGATTAATTCCAGACATTTGTGAAAGCAGGAATTTTCCCTTTTTTCAAACTGATCATGTCTGATGCTGTTGTTGCAGTGTCTTCACTGAAATGAACTGTACATTGAACCTTTTCATGTGGATGCTGGCAGTATAAAAACAGCTCCTTAAAGAAATGCGATTCATCTCACTCTGCAGTTATCTCTTTTTATTCAACCCTTAAAGTTTGAATTTAAGAAAATAATTTAGGTAAAATTTTGGTTCACTGACAAAATATTTTTTATAGTACATTGATTAGAACTGCATAGGCTGAAAGATGCTTCTCCATTCAAAGACAATTGTTAATAATGTACTTTCAAAATGAATATAATATTACACATAAAGAAAATGCCAGGTAACCTTAATAATTTACACTACTGTTCAAAAGTTTATGGTCAGTAAGTGTTTTGAATGTTTACAAAAGAAGTCTCTTGTGGTCCCAGTGCTGCATATTTGATAAAAAATCAAATAAATAAAATAAAATACAATACAGTAGAAACAGTAATGTTACAGTAATAACTGTTCTCTATTTTAATATATTTTAAAATGTAATCTATATCTGTTAAGGCAATGCAAAATTTTCCGCATCAATTACAGTCATCAGAGTCATATTATCCTTCAGAAATAATTCTAATATACTGTTTTGATGTTCAAGAAACATTTAATATTATTATTAATGTTGAAAATGGTTGTGCTGCTTAATGTGATAGGTTTTTACGATTCTCTAATAAAAAAAAAACAGTGTTTATTTGAAATATATTAATGAATATAATAAATTAATGACACTGCAATGTAATGATAAATGTAATGCTTTCTTGCTGGATAAAAGTTTTAATTTAAAAAAAAAAAAAAAATAGCTGACCCCAAACTTTTGAACAGTACTGTAGTTATTCAGTATATATATATATATATATATATATATATATATATATATATATATAATGTTTGTGTGTGCATGCATGCGTGCGTGCATTTGTTTGTTTGTTTGTTTCTGTTTTGTTTACCTGACTACATTAGATTTCACCAACAAAGTAATTTTATAGGTAAAATATTTTATAAGGTAGAAATATTGTCTTAAGGTTATAACTACGCAGTTTCACTTTCTACAATAGTGATTCTCCAAATCTAGGGCATTTGCTGATGTTTGTTCTAGTGTATGTGTGCATATGTGTCCTGATTACTGTGTGTGTGTGTGTGTGTGTGTGTGTGTGTGTGTGTGTGTGTGTGTAAGATATGCCTTAGGCTGAAGTATAAATCTGGAGAAGTGTACTTTAACTCATCTGAGTCTCTTTCAGAAGTTTTGCTGCCCTTCAAGCACAAAGCGCCAAACCAGACCCCTCACTTTATAATGTACCACAGGCATTCGGCTCCACTGCAGGCTACAGACTATCACAGAGAGTACAGCTACCTCACCAGAGAGAGAGAAGAAAGATAGCTGGAATGGGAGAGAGAGAGATGTCCCTGTTGGCAAAATTAAAGGCTGAAGAGTTTGAATTGTTCCTTGTCCTCAGCAGCTCAATAGTTTCTGAAGGAAACAAATACAGCGGTGTCTGTTTTAAACGTATAAAACCTTATGAATGTATGTGCTTAGTGGACTCTTTGTGCCTGCTTTCCTAATAACTCAAATATGTCTTAATAAAATTCATTTGAAAAGGGCTTGCACTCTAGAGAAATTTCCTAAGGACACTTAAACACCGTCTCCCGTCCCCAGCAGAACATGCTTGAATTGCTTAGCGCCACAGAGGTGTATAAATGAGAGTGAGTACGAATCGGGCCCTGAGGTGGCATTTCTGTGATGATAAGAAAAACACAAACACTTCTATAATTGTTTTTATGATGCTTTCTCTTGTCCTGAAGGCCTGATGAAGAAAATCAGCATAAAAGATAATTAAAAAGTTACACTGAAACAGCCTGATGTGTCTGCCGTCTCTTTCTCTCTCTCTCGCCCCGTCTTTGCCCTCCAGTCACAGAAATGGAAATAAAGTTCTAGCATCGAGCATTCAAACCTGAATGCAGCCATTTACAAACTCTTTGATAAACAACATCTTACAATATTTTCAAGACGAACTGCTTTTTAACATGCAATAGATTATGGCTGCTTGCTGTCTTGTTGCTAATGAAGAATCTCAGCGCTGCATTATTACCTGAGCTCCACGGGGTATCGTTTTATAGTATGAATTAGGTTGCTTTTGTATAATAGGGACCTTAATGCATTCTAATGAAAACCAGTGTATAACAAAAGTGTTCAAACAGCCGTGCACACAAAACAACGCTTCATCTTTCCCCCTGGGATTTTTCCACGGCATCCTAATGGGCTTATTCACCTAAACCAAAACAGTATTTTATAAAGAAAAATATACAAATGCCTCAGCAACCGTAGAGTTTTCTTAAAGCCAAATCAACATTGTTTCTGAATGTTTTATAGCCCAGCAATTAAGCATGACTCTGTAAAGGAATACCCGTTCTTAATGCTATTTACTGTATGAAGATAGGGCATATCTATTGTTCGTTGACTGGCTAATATCACTTTGATGAAAACTAAATGTATGTGAACTGAAATTTAAGAATGTGATATTATAAAATCATTCAACCATTAAAAAGCTTTCATATTAAGATACTCATCCAGCAAACAGTTTCAATGTTTTTGATTCTTTAACAGAACATTTCTGCCATCTAACCAATGGGTAGGCAAGTTCGGTCCTAGAGAGCCGCTGTCCTGCAGAGTTCAGCTCCAGCCCTGAAGAAGATTTACAAGATTTACTGCAATTACAGAAATGCATCATTCTGAGTCTGAGGAAGTGAGCATCTCCAAGTAGAATGTCATGTGTTGTCATCTTGAACCTAAGGTAGGTTTCGACAGGGTGTGAAAGCAGCTTTAGCAGAGATTGTCTCACTATAAGGAGACGAGAGGGTTTGTACTTGCTATTGGAGAAAGCATAATGGTCAACTTGGAACACGTGTGCCTCAATAACCAATCACATTACAGCCTTAACGTCATTGAATTGTGCAAGTTGTGCGACACTCAATTGTTGTTTACGGAAAACATAGGAAAGAATGAGAAGTGCGGTAAGCTGAATCCCACCTGTCGCAAAAAGTCAGTGACTTCTCTTATTAAATTGCATTTGTTTTTGTTTTTTCAGTATAAACTGTAAAAATAGTTCAGTCCAAAAGTATTGTTTAGTGTAAAAAATTTTGAAGATTTGTCTGTCAATTCTAAATGATAAGCTGTTTCCTCTAAAAAGCTGTTTATTCAGCGTAGTGAACCCTCTCCTCCATTGACATCCATTCCAAAAAATGTCCTTTCCCACTTACTGCTAAAGCGGAAGCGTTATCATTAGCATTTATGCTTTTTTGACTAAAAGTTGCAGGCTAGCCTTCTAGTGGCTTTGGCTTTAGTAATTCTGAAAACACTGAGTACATTTACATGGAAAACTACAATCTGATATTAACAAGATTAAGGCAATACCCTGATTAAAGGCAATACCCTGATTAAGAATCTAGCATGTAAACAGAGATTTTTGATGACCTTAATCCGGTTAGAGTCATACTCGAAGTAAACACAAATCGAATTAAGACGTGGACAATTCCTATTTTAATTGCACTATTGAAGTGCAGTACAGACATGTACACACCTTAATCACATTATTACCATCATGTAGGACTTTTTAGCTGCATTTTGCGACAGGATACACACATGGTAGTGGTCAACCGTTTGATGGCAAACAGAAAAGCATGGCTTCAAGCAAGAATGCACATTTTTATCCGTCATCGTCTGTTTGCAAGTATAGCCTGACATATTAACTGCACTTTAAGCTTTTGTATCTTTTGGGAATGTAATGACGTGCCTTTATCCGATCTATGTACTATAACATGTCCAACTGGAACATGAAAGGACTATTCTAAAATCAACTCATGTAAGCACCTTAATCATAATATTGTCTTATTCAGAATAAGCTAATGAATTAGATTACTCATGTCCATGTAAACATACTCATTTAAGAGATTGTTCAGGTGTGTTTGATTAGGGTTGGATTTAAACTCTGCAGTCGCATTAATTGATGGACTGAAGTCGTGTGGATTACTGTGAAGTCATGTGGATTATTATTATTTATTTTTTCATCAGCTGTTTGTACTCTCATTCTGATGGCACCCATTCACTGCACCATCCATTCACTGAGCAAGTGCTGTGATGACAAATTTCACCAAATCTTTTCTGATGAAGAAACAAACATAATACATCTTGGATGTAGATGGTCAGAAATTGTTCAGCTATTTTTTATCTATGGGTGAAATATTCCTTGAATAGAACCTGTATCATATTCACTGCATTTGCCACTTTGTGGTCCAAATGTTGGGAATTTTGTTTGAAATTTAGTTGAAATTGTTGTAGACTCATTGTTGTTAATTATACTATAAGTCTATGGTGTACTTAAGATGTTACTATATAAATGTATTTTTTTTTGGCCTGAAAGACATGTAACCTGGGAAATGCAAGCAGCCAAAGCTACAGTATACTGGTCAAAGCATCATGCCATAGGGCTTGCTTAGAAGAAGAAAAAAAATTATGTTGTAAACAAAGAGAAATGCTGTAAGACAAAAACAAAAATCTGACGCTTCTAAGAAAACTCATCTTTAGAGAGGAGAATGCCAATTTGTGATCCCAAAAACAAGCCTAAAATATCGGAGTGGCTCAAGGGCAAGTTGAATGTCTAGAGTGGCTCCAATACACAGGCTGTGACAATAAATTGAAGAGTCCAAGCATCACCCAACAAATCTGAACAACCTTGAGCAGAATTTGCCAGAACAAACGGCACGAAATTACTTGACCCCTCTCGAACAGTGTGAAGCTAGACTTACCACAAAGCCATAGCCAGCTCACATTACAGCATAGTGATTGAAAGCTTGTGTTTTGTGAGGGTTATTTTGTAAAAAAAAAAAAAAAATAATAATAATAATAATTAAAATTAAAATTAAATATCAAATTTAAATAATTCAAGTTGGTGTCGGTACCTTGAAATAATAATATTGCAGAGAGCTATATTCTAGTGTAGTGTTGGCTTTTCTAAAATAAATGTTTTAAAAAGAACACTTAATAGTTACACTGCTTTCACTTAAAATTTTGCTGTACACTGGGTCAATGCAAAGTATGCAAAGATAAAATATGTCAATATGTTTGTTTTTCTGCCCTATTGTGGACTTTAAAATTGACGTTTTTGATGTGAGACTGAGCTTATGATATAGATATATAAGTAACACATTAAATTAGACATGAAATTTTGAAGTAGAAATACTGCAATTGTATGAATTAGTATACCGTTGTAAAGTAGTCCAATAATTATTGTTCAATTTAACTCAAACATTTTTTCTTCTAGATAGATAGATAGATAGATAGATAGATAGATAGATAGATAGACATTGAAGCTAACATTGCTTACAGTGTGTTTTATGCCGATATACTTCAAACTCACCTTGACACTCTGAGAACTAGCTTGTGGGGCCACGTAACAAAGTGTGGCAGTTCTTTCTTCAATTTAGTTTGAAGTATATTGGGGTCTTAAATTGGACGATTTCATGTTTTACTATCCTTTTGAAGACATTTAGTTTCCGCAATGCCGGCAAAACCTGACCCACACACAAATATGACCATTGCTCTTCTGTCTTCTGCTATGATTAGATTGCAGCTTCCAGTGTGCATCATCTGCCAATCTTTCTCGCTCTCTCTCGCCCTCTTCTTTCATTTATTCCTCTCTTCTTCTCTAGCTTCAAATATAATGACCTCACCAGGCTAGTAATTGCTAAGATGATCTGTGGCCTATCATTGTGCAGAATGGGGGCCCTGCTCTCTTTTCACCCGTGTCAGGACAACAGCAGTTGCCAGGCACTGATCCGGTTTGTATCGACTGCCCCTGCACAGCAGCTGTTAACATTTGAAATTCATTCCATTATTGAAGCTACAAGGGAGTCGGAATAGAGCTGATATATTCTTCTCTCATATCTCATCATATCACTCAGTTCCTCTTCATTCTCCGAGGATTGTAGGCAACAGAGCAAATTTGAGGCATCCTATAATGTTTTAATTTAAATACATTTGTTCCTCTGACCCCCAGTCAAGCGTATTAATAACATCTCGGTTTACTAAACGCCGAACAACATGATCTGATGGATGCGAGTCTCAAATCCCCTGGTCTCCAGTCTTAAATCCTCTGCTTACAGAAACTTGAAAGGCACAGCAGAGGCGCCGAGCCACCCACATCCCTGCACACGCCATCGGCAGTAGACAGGTCATCTTCAAATCCTGCCTCTCATCCAGCTCAAATCAGCCTCACTTCTCTCTCTTTCTTTCCCCAGGGCTACCGACTTGAAGGTCTTAGCGTGTGAATAGAGGTGAATAGCAGAAATCACACCCCTGGGCTTTTGGCCATCATGCGTGGGAGTGGGGGGGGGGGGGGGATATAGGTAGAAAAGATGGATAGAAAATTGGAGAGTCTCATCCGATTGGGTTTCCCGCTAAGAGCCTTTCGAAGGAGGCGGATGACTCAATCAGCTGCATTTCCAATGGGAGGCCAGAAGGTTTCCCTGGGAGGCTTTGTGCTTGGAGCCAGAAGCACTTTCAGCGGCAGTCTGAAGTTCAGAGAGCTCAAATGAAGCTTCCTTTTTGTTCCAGCTTAAGCCAGACTCACCTGTGTTAGAGGTGTATTTGCAAGCAACAACACAAAACAGTTTTTCAAAGTACTTGCAATGCAACTTGATCTTACTAACTGTCATAGGTTTAAATGGCAATTACATTTACATTTTTCTATAAATAAAAAAGCTTTAGAAGTAAAAATCTGTTGTGTATGTGTATAGATAGATAGATCAAACATTTGTACATCTACAAATATGTAAAATTCTTGTTTTAGATTCTTTCAATATGTTAATCATGTACAACCACACTTTTTGCATACATTTATAGAATTGTATATTTATGCTTCAGGTTGCTGCATTGCTTAGCAACCATAACCAGTGTCCATTTTGGCTAATTAACTAAATTACGGTGGCATTTCATTAGAGCAGTGACATTACATTGCGTTACAGTGATTTACTGCTCACAGCATGCCAAGCAACTTCCCTTAACCATTGAAAAATCACTGTAATGCGCTGCCTTTGGCTTATTGCTTATTAGGTTGCAATTTTTTAAAAGAGATAATGAGATGTCAGTGTTATGTGAGTGACACATGGATATTCTCTGCTCAGCTCTAAGTAGAAGCCTTTTATAGTTGTGGCTGCACAGGGGGAATGTGTTCGGTCAATGTCTCCAGTTAAGTAAGGGTAAAAGCCCAGCATTTAGTGTAAGACCATCTGCTGTGGTCACTATTAATCTCTATTGACCACTAAGATTAGATTTGCTATTTGCCGGGATTGTATCGGAATCAGGTGTACAACTGTTAATCATTCTCAGTCCTGCAGACACTGCAAGCAAAAACAGGACCGAAGGGAACAAGATATTTGTGTGTCTGTGTAGATGTTTCCCCAATGTTTGCACTACACTAAACTGTTTACCACTTTGAGTCCTCCGCACAATTCTCAGGTGAGCATATTTTCCATTTCTAAATGCCTGAAACTGAATAAGTTGGTTTTTATTTACAGGAGGTGTGCATGTTTGTGTCTTGAGAACCGAAACCTATATCTCCCTTGGCTTCCTTCAGTATTTTATCCAGGAGACAGTAATCTTCGCGCTGTCTTAGAGCTGACAGTACTGTAAGCCCAGCTGCTAGAGGATGAAGACATCTGTCTTTGCTTTTCAATCAGCTTCCTCACACAAACGGTTCTCGCCTCTTTTGTATGGGTTCATGTTTTTTCATTTGACGGATTCTTAGAGCAATCACATAAAGCGGCGTGCATGAGGAAATTTTTTTTTCCTGTATTGGTTTGTGTGTGTGTGTGTGTGTGTGTGCGCGCACACGCATGCGCATATATGTTGTTTTCTATCAGTGAGGCTTCTTCACATTTTTTACAATTTTTCAGTTGGAATAAAGAACGGAGTGATGGCTTTGCTCACTGGCAGACATATCATAAAGCTAAGGCTTAGACGAGTCACTGGAGCCACAAAGAAACCAGCACACCTCTAAGACCCATCCACACATGCACACATTCACAGCTGTAAGCTGTCACACACACACACCTTATACAGTAAGGACCGGGTGAGCAGAGGGACATTGAAAGGAGGAGTGGAACAGAAGGGAAGTAAAGTCTGCTTGTAAACATCCCTATAAACAGTGCTGCTCTGTTCTTACTATCATTGCCAAAGAGGCACTTTGCCAGCCCATTATATTATACTGCAGTTAAACCAACTTACGTGTGAACACTATAAAGCATTGCTAAACTTTTACATTCTTCCAAACTTTAAAACACTCTTTGATGTGCTTTTATCTGTGGTTACAAAGAAAATAAAATATTTTGCTAATAAGTTTTTGTTCAAAAGTTTGGGGTTTAGTAAGATTTAAATCATATTCTTTCTTTAAATCCTGGAAAAGAAAGTATCTGAATTGTGAATTGTATATATATATATATATATATAATTTTTTTTTAATGTGTCCAAACTACACTGGCAACAATAATGTGTCTTAAAATGCATTACTCTTCTTTCAAAACATGTTTATTGAAGATGTCTCCCAAGTCAGGTAAGCGGCTCCTGTGGGAAGGCAGTTCTCATTTGTAGGGAGGGACATCAAAGCGCCACAGCTCTGCATTAGTGAGTCAGGGAGAGGGGGACTGTTTATCCTTTGCACAGGCGGTAAATATGAATGCGACTACGTGCTTCTTTCACAAGCTAATACTGAATAAATCTTCATCCCATTTAATTATACTATAAAGTCTATCACCTCAGCCCTTCACGCAATTCGTTTGAAGTGTGTGTGTTTGTATAGAGAAGTGATTCACTTTTCATTTTTTGCTCTGGGACGAATGTCTCACTAAGAGACACAGGGGAGGGACTGAGGGACAACCCTCCTGGCTAACTCTGAGGGACAACCCTCCTGGCTAACTCTGATCTGAGACTGTAGCAGTGTGTGTGTGTGTGTGTGTGTGTGTGTGTGTGTGTGTGTGTGAGAGAGAGAGAGAGAGAGAGAGAGAGAGAGAGAACTGGGGAGGGAAAACCATTCACTTTCGATAAACATCACACTTTTCACTCAGACACAGGTAGGATTTTTCAGATCCATAATTCATGGTATTTTTTTTTTCTAGGTGTCTCCCAGAGAATAAGAATGATCTTTATTTGAGACCCTCTTACAGCATCTGCATAGGGTTAACGCATGACAGCATTCAGCACGTATTTAGACTTCAAACACACAGCCAGTCGAGGGTGTCACGTTTCAATGCACCCTTTCAGGGGGGAAATAACATAAGCACAGCTACAGGCAAAGTGTCAGCTGCACTGTCAAATCCTACAGGAGAGGCGCTGCATGCACTACTGTATTT
>NC_081787.1:11689057-11910483 GCF_963082965.1 Carassius carassius | reverse complement strand
CCTTGAAAATGAAAATTCATGTTTTTGTCAAAAAGATAATAATAATAATTAAACCAATTATAATTCAGTTAAACTTATGCTTATAAGTTTTTATTTTATTAATAAGCTGTAATAAGATATATTAATAAATTTATGTTGCATAATAAATTGTTTCTATTATATAATACCAAACTAATTAAATAAGAAAAGTACATAGAAGCTTATTATATAACAGAAACTTAATTTCCTGTTATTTTACACCTATTTATACTATTTGCATTTTTAAAACATACAGCTGCCTTTATATTTTAGGAAGGGGGTCCCTCGTAAGTGGGTTATCATATTTGGGGGTCCATGACATCAAAGTTTGAAAACACCTGGTAACCCCAAGATTTTACACTAGTCAACCCCCAAAATACATACAAATATGGCTGCTGTAAATAGTGACTCCCTAAAAATATGTTGGCTATAATGGTTGCTACACCCCTGTCAATAGATATCAAACACAGATCAGTGTGTAAACACATCCGCGATGTCTTTGCTCTGTTCCTTCCTGTCCAGGAGAATCTATCAGATCACTGTTTGCTTTGTTATGTCCTCAGGTTTTATGGGTTAATGAACTGTCATCTTCATGACAACTTGTGAACCTGCATGAAGATTACCCCAGTGACGGCACGCAAAGCCCGTGTCATCTTAAGTCACCACTGATGTCAGTCACATTGAAAGTCATTACCCAGAAGCACTTAGGAGCACGCCTTCCATCTTAGCAGGTAAATCGTCTGTAATTGTGTCATCCGGCCGGTCAGACATAATGCTCATCCCATTTGTGCTTAGTTGTACTCATGCAGCTCACGTATGCCGAGTTATTTACAGTCGTTTATCTATGTTTGTTGCTTTTCGTTATTATCAATGCGGTTTCCTAGCAGTGGTTGAACTCCCTCATTTGTCTCTGTTAAGGATGAACTTTGATCTTGAGTTGTATCACATTCCTCTGGTTTTGCATTTTCATTCAGTAGCCAACTTGAGAAGGACACTTAAAGGAATAGTTCACTAAAAAATGTAAGTTTATACTTTCCCTGCTAAAAAAAAAGGCCACTGTAAACCAACTGTTTTTCAGGTTTAAGCCAGTCTTAGATGGTTTAAGCTTGGCAATCTAGTATTTAGCTGGTTGGCCAGCTGAAAAGTCTCCAAAACATTGTTCCTGGATCAAAATAACAGGAATTAGCAGGGTTAAGGGCAGGTCAGTGTTCTGATTGGTTGGCAAAGAACTAAGATCTGTTCAGAAGTTTGGATTGGTAGGTTTTGTTATGTTTTTTAAAAGAAGTCTTTTATGCTCAGCAAGGCTGCATTTATTTAATCATAAATGCAGTAAAAACAGTGTTATTGTGAAATATTATTACCGTTTGAAATAACTGTTTTCTATTTGCATAGATTTGAAAATGTAATTTATTCCTGGCAAAGCTGAATTTTCTGCAGCCATTTCTACAGACTTCAGTGTCACATGATCCTTCAGAAGTCATTCTAATTATGCTGATTCGTGCTTAACAAACATTTCTTGTTGTTATCAATGTTGAAAACAGTTGTGCTTAATATTTTTGTAGAAACTGATTTCCATTATAAATGTATAAATAAATGTATTTTTTTTTCCAAAACAAAAAAAACTTACTGACCCTAAACTACCTTTAAGAATTACTTGGCCAGTAATTATTTTCATGCGTCATGTTTGGCTAAAACTGTAAATAACTAAAACTAAAACTGTATACAAGAAAGTATATTCACCCAAAATCTCAGAAACTAAAAAAAAAGGCTAAATGGCTAGATGGGTGCTCACATGTCTGGGTGTGAAGCAGTGGCTAATGTGTGCAGCGTGTGAACATGATCTTCTCTGTGAGACAGCAGAGCTCTCTGCTCTGAGCTCTTATGAAAGCAGCACATTAGTGCTGACACAAAAAGAGGTAGCAGACAAGGAAAGAGCAGAAAGAATGACAGGAGAATCGCTCTCACCATCTCCTGCTCTTTCTCTGTGCAATGCCAGTGTGCTGCAGCTGCCTTATGGAGCACAGGTGTGACAGCACTGACAGTTTTATTACCACACCATCAGTTCTGTGTCATCTCCTCACATTTTTAGGTCTTCGCATCTCACCCCATCTTTCTCTCTTTTTTTCAGTACTTATTCGAGTGTTGACGGGTCACCTCTGTCATTATCAACTCACTACTTTAAACCCATTTTCGTTATTGTTTTTGATTTAACTCACCCATGCTGTAGTATGAGGACCACAATTTAGAGCCCCAAAACTGCCATTCTCTTGTTTTAACAATTGTGTAGCTTTGAACCTATTTTGGGTCTTCCCTTTACAATCCGTGATCTATCAGTCTCTCTCCCTCTCTCTCTGTAATAATTCTGTGCCCTGTGTTTAAGTTCAGTGGTTGGTGTATAATAAAAGCTATTGTCATGAACCTTCATGCTTTGTATACAATGAGTGTATATGTTGAGTGAAGACTGCAGGGAGGTCTGAACACATATCATGTCCTCTCCAGTCATTTGTAATAGACAGTCAGTATGAAGTCTCTCTTTTCCTTTCCCTCTCATTTTTGCTCACCCATTAGCCTAGTTCTCTCGGTTGAGGAGCAACATTGCCCCCTATAGACCAAGCACTATTATTTAGCATCAGTCTTTAGCTGGGAAGTAATGTGAGAGATGTTCATGTGTGAGCCTATTTCCACCACAAGACTATGCTTTGGTAAATCATGATTATGACATAGAATCATAATTATGACAGAAGTTTAAAAACACAAGATTAAAATCATCAATTTTTTTCATAATTAAGACTTAGTAACTCATAATTTTTACTTTTTATCTCATAATTATTATTTACCAAAGCATGATTTTTTTTCTTATGTGGCAGAAATGGGCTTTTTGATTTGACATTTCATTTGACTGTTGCTTTTATAGAGAGCTAATGGTGTTTTTGACCCCCACCCATAAATCTAACTTTCACATAAATAGTTTTTTTTAATTTAAATATGGAATTATTTAGTTTTTAAACTTGATCCTTACAATGTAGGTGATCTTTGTGGAGTCATTTGGTCCCCACAGTGTCTGCTAAACCTGATCCACACATACAAACACACTCACAGAGAGATGATGGGTATGCAGCAGGACTGTAGTATGTTCAGCATGCAAAAGTTTGAACACGAATACCTTCAGATAATGCACAATCTTACTACTTATTTGAACATTTATATTTTAAGGGTGATATTTCCCCCAAGATAAAACTTGTCATCATTTATACACTCTCATGGCATTCCAAACCTGTCTGACATTCTCCTATTTGTGGAACACTAAAGAAGAAATCTTCAGTGATTTTTATGATACATTTTTTTCCCATGCAGCAAATATCTATGATCCCATATATTCTTGAAGATGAGTAAATGATGACAGATGATTGCAGGCTGTGCTATTAACTGTAATGATGAATGGTGGAAACAGTGTTTGGAAATTAAACCATCGCTTTCAGACCCAAATCTGTATGTTCATTCAAACAGCTCTACTGAGAACAAAATGTGAAACCCCTAGAATAACCAGTGAGAGGTTAGTACAGACTTTGTTCTGCACATGCACTGCAAAGGTGCATTTCAGTGTTTAGATTGCACAAGTGAGCTGCTAGACAGTCGGTACTTTTTGCCCCAGACTTCAAGCTACAGTACAAGATTGTATTTTTGCAGATTGATCCTTGTAGATACAGTGACTAGAGGCAGTGCATCTTACATATCTGATATGGCTGCTGAACATTCAGCTTTGCCATCATAGAAATACCAGTATAACTATTTTTACTGTATTTCTGAAAAAATACAGCCTTGGTGAGCATAAGAGACTTCTTTCAAAAGCGTTAAAAATCTCACTGACCTGCTGAAGCTCTCATACAAGATTTATGAGGAATACAGGGCATATCCAGGTATTGACATTTATTTGGCTCCTTTTATGCATTTTAAGCTTAAGAGCAGATGTTCATGTAATAGACAATTGCATAAAAAGACAGCATGTATTTTGTCTCATTGACTACCATAAATACCTCTAAGACTCTGAAGTTTGGATTTTGCCAAGAGCAACAGCCAAGAATATCAAAGTGATGCTGTGATCTAGATAGTGAGAGTTCGAGAAGCATAGCACGCAGAACAGTGAACAGTCCATCACTTGTCCAACCTATTCTGTACTGCAGTTTTTTGATGGAGATGCTCATATTCAGCATCCGTTTCACATTGGATACAGATGCATAAATGCTGCTCTGCAGAGGATAACATAAACACAGAGAAATGCTAGGCAGAGAAAATGGTTTTGTTCTCCTTCATCCAGACAGACGTTTTGTTCGCCCAGTCACTGACACAAAGAGGGCAGAGAGCACAGAGGATCAGCTATCACAGCCATTATCAGGAAGCCTCTAGTTCTTCCTTGTCTGAATAAATGAAAACGCACCCACACATTTGTTATGTATCACTTGCTGTTGATAATAATATATTTTGAAAAAAGGAAAATGAAATATCTGCTTTTCTTGGCACACACATATGCATGAAAGCGCACGCTTTGTACTTCCCACAGCGTTTTGTTTCTCTCAAGTGTAAAGGAACATAATACAATGGCATACGTCAATCACATAAATAGAGCAGAAATATGTCAATTTGATTATTCTTTTAACAAGCCCCACAATCACTGCCTTATTTTCTTCTGTCAGTGTGACACTCCAAAATGAAAAATTACCAAAAATTAAACAATCAAAAATAATATGTGAGGTCTGGGTTTATTATTTATCTTTCAACTGAGCATAATAAGCAGCTTGCATTGTATGATTTCTTATCGTCTGCATGTTAGCAGTTGGTCTCAATGCTTTTTGTTTTGCTTTTGAACTGTGTCCTTATCAACAGAAATGCTATGGTCATGGAACACTTCACTCAAAAACTTAAAATTGCTGAAAATGTACTCACCCTCAGGACATCCAAAATGTAGATGAGTTTGTTTCTTCATTGGAAGAGATTTGGAGAAAATTAGCATTACTCACCAATGGATCCTCTGCAGTGAATGGGTGCCGTCAGAACAAGAGTCCAAACAACTGATAAAAACATCACAATAATCCACAAGCAATTCACATGACTCCAGACTATTAACACATATTTTGTAGTGAAAAGCTGCATGTTTGTAAAATACAAATTCATCATTAGGGCATTATTAAGGTTTTTATCCAGTGAATTAGGAGAGAAATATGCACAGATGAAGCACTGTTTATGGATGGACTTTTTCTCTGGAGGAAGCATTATTATAAAGTATGGACTGGCATTTTTGCCCGAAGCAAGAGTTTAAAATTAAAAATCCTTGATGATGGATTTGTTTCTTACAAAAATTTATTTATTTATTTATTTTTATATAATGCAATAACATTCAACATTCATGAAAATGTAAGTTTTTTTTTTTTTTTTTTTAACTAGATTTAATTTTACTATTGGTTTGAATAAATCCGTTAGCATTTTAGCAGGCTGTACTTATATACACTCAATGATTAAAAAGTTCATGGTTAATCGCAAAGGTCTTCTTATGCCTTCTGAAAACACAACAATGTTTTTGCAGGTTATGCTTCAGTGAAAAATTGACATATTTCTGCTCTATTTATGTGATTGACGTGTGCCATTGTATTATGTTCCTTTACACTTGAGAGAAACAGAACCATGCTACAATCAGCTCCCACATTCAGCTTGTGAGTCACGTTGAAAACCTTGAGATTGTGGATAGTGAATGCATTTCACATAAAAACAAAGAACACAATAGAGTGCATGAATACACAACCAAAACCACAAACTGAAATCAAATATTTGATAGAAATGTTAACCAAGGTAACAGGAGTTTGAGAAAAAAAAATATATACTTATAAAGCATTTGCTTTTGACACTGTCTTACATTTGACAGCTTGTGAATGAAACTTAAAAAAAAATCACTTATGACATTAACATAAAATTTTATATTTGCCTTACATTTAAATTTGACTTCTATCATCATTTACTGACCCTCATGTCATTCCAAGCTGATGTGACTTTCTTTCATCTGTATAAAACAAGAGAAATTCTGATAACTGTGATGGTCACTCTTTTTTTTTATCACATTTTTTATCTGTTTTTGTTTAAGTTTTTTGTTTGTTTATTTGTTGTTGTTTTGTTTGTTTTTTTTGGGGGGGGGGTATCCTTTTAAGAATTTCTCAGTTTGTGTTTCATGGAAGAGAAAAAGTCAAATCTTTTAAAACTGGGTTAATATTTTTAAGCAGCATCAATAGTCTGTATAACCATGGCAAGCACCATTGAAAGTGTGTGTAAACACTTGTCTGTCTGCGTCCATTGTGCGTTGTCTTCTATTACACTGTTATTTTTAAACCTTGGAGGCATCACATTATGTCTGTTTCTCTGTGTAATGTATTTAATGACACAGCACACTTTCTTTCCTTTTGAGCCTTTACCAACCTCTAATCCACTGAAGAAGCTCCAAAGGTCACAGCACCATGGCAACAAGGTCTTCCCCCAGCCCAAGGTCAGCATGCTCAGGGAAAGACTGTTAATGATGTGCTTCTTGTGACATTAATAATAAGCTTCTTATTTAGAGTTTTAACATGTAATTTAATGCTTTTCTCATCACCATGTGGTGCATCGTCGCATATAAATGTGATAATATTTTGTAAGATTGCAAAAAAAAACTGATCAAATGACCAATGTAGTTCCTTCAATAGGTGCTTAGTCAAATATTGACATCTTAAAGCCTTTTACTGTCCTGTGCTTTCCTCTGTCCATTTACTTATCTATTAACCTCATTTTGTCACTTCTTTGGACACCTTGGAGAAGTGGTTCTCTTTCTAAAATGGGAGATCTTGGAGAGGCCCAAAGTTGCATGCCTGTGACAATAAGAGATTTTTCAGCTCGACACTTGAGAAAAGTTTTTAAATGTTTGTTTTAAAAGAATAGAAACTTGCTCTAAATTCATGGAGTTGTCCAGGTTTAAAGACTTCACATTGAGCTCAGCAGGTTGGAAATCAGTGTTTTTCATTTAATTGTATTAACATAGACATTTAGTTTGGTTAAAATATAATTCAGAATATAATAGATAAAAATTCAGTTGATCTACAGTTTTCTTCAAATGAAACTTTAAAAAAAAGGAACAATTAATGAGTGCACACGATATTAAGGTTTGATTGCAAGTGTGATGATGTGTTTGTGTTTCAAGAGGTAATGAAGTCCTAAATGGCACCAGAAAACAAGTTGATAAAAATCATGTGAACTCTACTGAAGTTACTTTATCTTTTCCATATTACAGGGATTGAAGAAAACTTCATAAAGTGGTTGTTCTAATCAGTAGTGTGTTGATGAGTATTTTTTTACTTTGTGTAATTTTCTCCACATTGCTGAAATTCTCTACTCAGCTCCATTTCTTTTCGTTCTCTCTCCAATAGACCTGCCTTGAGGTATTCTGTAATAACAGAGAGGATGGAAAAAAGTGAACTGGAGCACCTGTCCCCGTTTCTTCTGCTCTCCTTTCTAGCATTCAGTTCATTTCAGAGGTAATGATCCCTCTTCTCCACTTTAAAGGGAGAGACAGAGAGAGGACAAGAGTGTGCTAGGAGCTCGCAGGGAGGCCAGGTTAGTAAAAAGACCTTATCCTTTTTTTGTACTGAGGTGAAGAGGGGCTGCATCTGCTCACATGTGAGCACGTCCATCCTTATTTCCCTGCCAGCCCATGCAGCAAGACTCCATGAAAGAGTAGGGAAGAGAAGAAAAGAGAGATAAAAGAGGTGATGTGAACAGGATGTCCTTGCATCCAAGTGGTCTCTGGTGCCCTTCTTCCCCTTCTCCTACTCTGCCTTATAGGATAAGAGCATGGCTCTGATTTAATGCCTGAGAAAAGATGTTGAGGAGGAGAGAATGAAAGGACAGGGATGGTCAGTGGGATACCTATGGCTCTGGAAAAAAAATTAATAGTAAAAATCCATGGTACCTTGTTCTATACAAAAAGAAAAAAATGCAGAAAGGAAGTTTCAGAGGAAGTTTGTGTGTGTGTGTGTGTGTGTGTGTGTGTGTGTGTGTGTGTGTGTGTGTGTGTGTGTGTGTGTTGATTTTTATGACAGTTTAGCAAGGGATAGCAAAAGGTTAAAAAGATAACTCATTTATAGAATTATGTATACATTTTTTGACAGTCAATTATATTTTAAACTGTGCTGCTCAACATACTAATTTAATATTCTGCAGTACTCTAGACCACTTTTGTAGCAGATTTCTTTTTAGCACAAATTTTGGCATTGATTTTTATGCTTTTATTCAGCAGCTTGTCCATTTACATTTACATTTAGTCCTTTAGCAGACGCTTTTATCCAAAGTGAATTACAAATGAGGACAATGGAAGTAAATCAAAAACAATAAAAGAGCAATGATATATAAGTGCTATACTGTAACAAGTCTCAGTTAGCTTAAACGCAGTACACGTAGCAAGGGCTTTAAAATAATATAATAAATAAAAAGAAAACAGATAGAATAGAAAAAGAATAGAGCAAGCTAGTGTTAGAGGTCTTTTTTATAACTGTTAGAGGGTCAAATAAAGAAGGAAGAGATGGGTTTTAAGCCATCTTGTTGTCATTTTTTGTCCATACACTCACATACTGTTCACTCTCTTTTTACTAATTTTTAATAGTTATGTTATAACTGACTTTATCTGTTTTAACTTTATTTGCAACATAACTACACATTTGTAGTATACAGGATAGAGACATTTTTACGGATTGTGCTTTAGGACTTCCACTAGACATGTAAGCACAAGATCACGCACACATTCACACTTAAACCTCTTTAATTATAGTTTGCATGGAACGGTGAGATTGCATTAGTAAATCACATTGTGCATGCTCTTGTGTGATCTAAGGTAGCGCTCAGAGCCCATGGAGAGCATTATTACACATGCTTAAAGCACGCATAAACTACCGGCACTCACCGTGTTCTGTTTCAAAACTAGTCCAACTGTGAGTGTCTCCGGGAGGGTAATAACATTCAGCCTTCATAAAAGGGCTCAGTAATGTGTTGTACAAGTCTTCATGAAGTCTCAAAAATGAAACCAGTAATGTGCATCACATTTCCATGTGAGTGGTGTCCACAATTGCAAACTGTTTCAGTGGACCATCTGACCTCGGTCTGGATCTTTAAGGTTTACTTTCTCTGCACACACACACACACATGTGCACATGTGCACATAAACACTCACATGTGCATATACGAATTCACAACAAATGTGATGCCATAAAGCTAGACAAATAAAGGCAGAAAGCAGAATGAACAGTGGGTTTAAATCAGAGCTGTCTATGTCCCTTGAATACAGATTTTCTTTTCAATCCCTGTAAAGAAAGGATGAAAGATACAATCCAAACTCAGTTTTGCTTCCAAAAAAAATACATATGAATGGATTTATATCATGATTAGATCTCACTGCCTCCAAAAGCTATGTGTGTCCGTTTGCGTGTGTGAGTGTGAGTGAATGCTGGATGGTTTGTGGGGTCTGAAATAGCAGTGCAGGCTGGGAAAGGCAAGCAGAGTTTATAGAGTGATATTATCAGTTTATGGCTGTACATCATCTCCCAAATCAAATCACCCCCCAGGGGGCTTTTCCCTGGCCTGCCACCCCGCCTCGGGCCCCTCTCAGAGATGGAGCTTTTTCATTTCCGTAATCGCCTCGCTGCCATACGCCGTCTCAGCTGCCAAGAGCCCACAACTCCATTACTGTGGTGACAATGTGTGTATATGTGCAAGTGTGTATATGTATATGTGTGTGACTGTCAGAGAATCAGTCTCACAGGAGACAGAAGCGATCAGTTTATGACTTTGAATACCTATAGAGTGAGATTTTCTGAGACTCATTTAGACAAAATGGGAATAGGAAGCAACATACCAAAAGACAATGGTTTAAAGTGTAGTTCACCTGAAAAAAATGAAAATTCTGTCATAATTTACCCACCATTGTGTCATTTCAAACCAGTATGACTTTATTTCTTGTGCAAAACACAAAGTAGGGGATTTTGCTGAGAGTTTTCCATCCTATCGGATGCAACAGCACCATAAAGGGTCCATATGATTTATGCTCGATATTCAAAGTCATCTGAAGTTGTACAATATCTTTGTTTGTGGAACATACTGACATTTAAGTTGACAGAAATTACATTAGAAAAGTAGAAATGTCCTATCTGTGAACAAATCTATTTGAATCTTTGCAAAAATATAAATTGACCCAGTTCACAAAAGTGGTTTGATTTCGATTCTGGACTGTTTCTCCTAGTGTTATTTTAATATTATTTATATACTAATATAGTTTTTTATTAATATTTCTAATTTTTACATTTTAATTTAATTATTAGTAATTTGTTGTTCTTTAGCTATTTTTATATTTTTAAATAGTCTTAGTTTCATATTTATTTAATTTGGTAATTTTAGTACTTTAGCTTAAACGTATTTAAAAGCAACACTGCAAAAAACAAAACAATTTTTAAAAAAAATGTTTCGTATATTTGTGTAATAGTCCTATTTTATTTTATTTCAGCCTTTTTTTATTTGTATTTATTTATTATACATTTTATTATTATTATTATTATTATTATTATTATTAATTGCAACACTATGGACTGGACTGGACTATAATGAAAGAGTCATGTGAGCCACTTTTATGTGTCTTTTTTGCATTGAAAATGCAGCACAGTCTTAAAAAAAATTGTTTTGTTTTACATGAAAGAAAGATAGACATGAGGGTGACTAAATGATGTCAGACTATTATTTATCAACTGAAATTTTCCTTTAAGGACAGTTGTCTGTGTTTACATTGTATTTATATGCCTCAATTGTTGGTCACTAATCTTGCAGAAGAAAGAGTTTTGCTATTCCCAAGTGGAAGTTCCTCAGGTTGTAGAATCCCCCTGGGTATTCAGACAGCCTCCGAAGCCAAGAAAGACAGATTGTGTCTCACAAACAAATGCTCTGAAAGAACAATCCTTTAATTAAACAGCTTGATATCTAATGGCTGGAAGTGTGAAGGTGCAGTGGATTCAAACTTTGAATTAAACTAGTTTTTCAAACGCTACACAGTGGCTTTTAATGGAATGAGCTGTCGTGTCCTTCAGGCACAAGTATTCTTCTCCAGCTTTGCAGAATTGTTTTGCAAAGGTGGCCCGAATGAAGATGGAGTGTTGTGTCAGGAGGAGCACTGCCTCATTTTTAGGGTTAGTAATTCTTATGGAGTTGAAAATGGAAGGCCTTTCCCATTCTTTTATACAGAAAAGAGCTCAGATAAACTCAAAGCCATTTCCTTTTATGCTCTAATGTGTAAAGCAACCTCCACTGCCTCCAATGGGTTTCTGGGTACTTTTCTTTCTGATTTTCTTAAATGTGCTCTTAAATTCAAAAAGTGTTTAGATAAATATTATTAGTTACTTATGTTATAAAAAATCTAATCTTAATCATATAGCCTGTGACATTATGAATTCAGAATTAGTTGTGAATAAATATAAAAAGACAGCAGTTGATTTTCATATCTGATCTCTGTCTTATTGAAACATCTATGGGAAAGTACATTGGAAAGTGTTTTTTTTTTTTAGATGCATTTGGCAGAAGCATTTTTGGCAATAACAAATGTTGTCTCTGTATGAATGTGAAAATGAGCTTTAGAAGTGTCAAACAATGTAATAACAATGCTTCAGCAATGTTTTGAAAGTCTTTTTTTAATCCCAAAATCAAGACGTCTCTTTTTAAGTACTAAAACTAGCTATATGTTTTTCAAAAAAAAAAAAAAACATTTTTGCAATGTTGTGCTAGCTGGCAAGATTGCTGTGTAGTGTTGTTCTGTTGTGACTTGGAGATGAATTTCTATTCTGCTGTGCTTTTTGACAGTTCGTTTCACAGTTGAACAATGTAGTTATGTGAGCAAGGTTAATGCTGATCAACCCTGTCAGCTGCTAATGCAGAAAAATCGCTGTCTGTTTTGGAGTATTGATTCTCCTCAGTGTCTCTCAGTGATTACCGCTCATCACGCTTGGTGGCTGTCTTTACAAGGGCTCTCCTGCTGAGCCTGGCAGGTGACATTTGAATATTACTATACCATGCATGTGAGGAAACAACAGCAGCACTATTGTATGATAGAAGATAAAGATACATTGTTGATTATTGCATGCAGGCTCTTTGCTAAACATCTCTCTTGAGTTTGTGCTAGCACATCAGATAATTGCATGCTGGCTTGGTTTGGTGGGTAGTGCACTTGAACCCTCGTAACATGGGTTGCAGTTTTAGATCTTCTAACACTGAAGTATTTTACATAGATTTGACCTCAGTGCACGAATATGTAAATCTGTTACTAGCAGAAATTGTCTCTATGCTGACAGTGTTGCTAAAGTATGCATTCTTTGATGTTAACAAACTGTAAGCACCCAAGCAGTATCCCAAGGTCATGTGAGGGATATCTTGTCCCATGAGCACATTTATGGTCTAATTAAGTGTTGTTGTTTTTGTTTTTCTTTCTGACAGTCATCAGCAAGAAAACATTTAAGAGGCGGCAGCCGTGAAAACCACGTTTGCTGGCTACCTAGAGACATGAAGGGGCTGGCGATGAGGCGTTTTATCTTTTAACATTACTTGCAAGACTTTTTTAGAATATAAAGCATAATCATTTCACTTTGATCATACACAAGGGTAGTCATTACTGTGGCCCTCTGAGAACGAATGTAAGAATATAACCAGACTGTGGCTGGATCGAAACCATTCACACATCAAAACATTGCCATACTCAAAAAATAAAAATAGATTGAATTACAAAGGTGAGCATTCATAAATAAGACGCTAAATGCCATACTAAATGCACTACAAAGCAATGAGATTGCTACATTCATGCTGGTTGATCTTTGTGCAAACAACACAAAGGAAAGGTGCATTATGCTCTTTTCTATTAAATAAAAGGTTTTTTGTTGTTTTTGAAGTGCTAAATTGGTTGAAGCACAGGTAAACATATATTCCACTATAGGAAAAAAAAATAATAATAAAATGTGGTCTTAATTTATATTCACAGATATTTATAGATATTTATTAAAACAATGGAGTAGGATTTATTAACACTGCTGAAACAGTTTTCACTTAAAAATTGAAAAAGAATGAAAAACAATCACAAGTAACATGTTAAAATAAACATGAAAAGTGGAGGAAGACTGAAGTAGTATTTTCTTGTAAAACATATTTGAATAATCTTTTTATTTTTTACAATTTCATAAAGGCATACCGTATCCATGTTTTGACAGCACCTAACATGTAAATTACTTTATTATTTATTAACAAATTTAGAAATGTTTGTGGATCTTAGTTTATTAAACCATATGTTATATTTTTTATAAATTAGGTTAATGCAATGACATTTATTTAACACATTTTGCTAATGTAACACTATGGATTAATGATTTTGACTACTGTGACATACACACAGATCTGTTCATGTTAATATTACGGGAGCATCAACAATGTTTTATAGTTTGTGCTTTTTGATTATGCAATATAACTTATTTTTTTCCCATTTATAAATACATTTGCCACTGAAAAAGTTTTTTCTATCATTGTGACCCTAGACCACAAAACCGGGCTTAAGTCACTGGGGTATATTTTTAGCAACAGCCAAAAAAAAAACAAAAAAACTATGTTTGTAGATTTCCTACCGTAAATATATCAAAAGCCTTATTTTTGATTAGTAATATAATATGCATTGCTAAGAAATTCATTTAGACAACTTTGAAGGCGATTTTCTCAATATTTCAATTTATTTTTTACACACTCAGATTTTAGTAGTCTCTTGGCCAATTATTCAGCTTTCAGATGTATAAATCTCAGTTTTGAAAAATTGACACCAGTTCTCTAAAAACAGGCTGTGAAGGTATTTAATTTGCTTGTGAAACAAGAACAGGTGGTATATACAGTACATACAAAGATACCGAATACACATACAGACTAAAATAAAACTAAACTGACCACAACAATAACAAAACCTTCAAAATGATGTATTACATATATGGTATTCATTTCTTTAATGCATTTTCCTCTTCTTCTTCTTCTTCTTCTTCTTCCTAATAATAATAATAATAAAGATATTGATATGATTTGTCCATCAATAAGGCTATCCAAAAACTTTCCTTTGTTGTACATAAAATAAAATATTAAATATCAAATATTTTTGACATTGTCAACATGATGATATTTTGGGTTTCGGTGTCTGTTTAAACTTAGAAAAAAGGTTGCTACGTTTTACATATGAATACCTACAAATAAGAATGAGAACATCCTGAAACTGATCACTTCATTTGTATAGAAATCACATCATTGCAAAGCACTAGCACATGTACACGTGTACTATGCACATCAATACTCAAATGTATCCGCCACACATTTTCAAAATGTTTGAGTACTCATGTGCACATCACAATAACGGAGTGTCTCTGAATTGATTAAGGGCTCACCAGCGTGAAATAAGAGATTAATTTGGTTTTGAGGTGAAAATCACGGTTACCATAATTATGGCAGGGTGAGTAATGGAGTGTGTTGTGTTTGGGAATTGCTCCACAGCTGCAGAGTACCTGCCAGGCCTCTAAAAACTGTCAAATCAACCTAAACACACAACACACATTATTGCTGCAATTATGAAGTACAGTCACTGTTATACATCAAATTATTCAGGAATCCCTAAATGGGAAGACAAGTCATGTTCTTATTGGGTCTTTGCTTATAGACACTTGGTTGCTGAAGTAATCTGTCAGCATTAGTGTGAAAAACCAATTAAGTGTGAAGATTTATTTTGCACTTTACACTGAAGTATTCCAGGTTTAAAACACGTTAAGATCAATCAACAGCATTTGTGGCTTAATGTTGATTACCACAAAAATAACTTTGACAAGTCCATTGTTTTCATAAAAGTGAAATAAAAATGGAAGCGTTTAATTTTACTAGGCATTTACATTAATTCTTTTGTTAGAACTTGTCTATTATTTATCTGTAAATAATTGTTTAGTAACACTTTAGAATAGGGAACATTTTCATTTTTAATTTAGTTTTCCCTGACAAACCCCTAAATTACTGCTTATTAATAATTAGTAGGTAAATGTTAAATTTATGTATGGGGCCATAGTATAGAATATGCTCATGCAGAATAAAGCATTAATATGTGCTTTATAAGTACAAATAAACTACCAGTATGCTAGCAATGTAAGCAGCAAGTCAATTAAAAATTTGTTCTGAAAATTAAGAAAATGTCTGAAAAAAAGTTATTCCACATTATGCTACAATTGCTGTTGATTGAGATTAACTTGTACTAAACTGGAATATTCCAGTTCAGTACAATAATAATAATATTTAAACCATACCTCAAAGAATGGAAATATAGCTCCTCCAGACTCTGTGAAAACATCAAAGAGTTCCAGAACATTAACCCAAACGCATTACTTCTTCCATTTAAAACAATCATAGACCTCCTAGGGTAAAAGAGGTACATTTCTGTCCTAATCTGAAACCATCTGAATAGTTCATAAGGTTTCATATTACAAGAATTGGGTTTTTCATCTCATCTTATTTTGGAGCTCCAAGGAGTAAAACTAACTTTGGCCCATACAGAATTCAGTGTTTGATTGTCAGCAGTACAAATGAGTTAATGTGACCGTTTTGTAAGTCAAAAGCAATGCATGACCCCTGACAGAGTGACACTGAACCACCGTTGTGGAAAAAGCCTGATGAAGGGGAATGTATGTGATTTATAATTTTATTAGAGTGACTTATTCATCAAAAACTTTTGTCTTGGCATATTCCCAGAAAATGGATCGTCATTAAGGTAACAGGAATAGAGAATAAAATATTTCAATCAAATATAGATTTAGGTCATTTGAGGTGAAATGGGGTGCATGATACAGTTCAAAAAGTTAGTTTGTGTGTGTGCATGAGTTGTGGACACATACAAGAGCATATGTGTGTCATGCATAAAAAGTTCAGGTGCTGAGAAAAGGAGAGGAGGTCACATTGTCCCAGTCTAACAGCCATCAGCCTAATGTGCTATGAGACATCATTAAAAACCCATCCTAGCGACTGTCAATCATACCACTAACATAGTGAGGGAGGAGAGAGAGAGTGAGAGGGCTTAGGGAAAGAGAGAAGCTTAGAGAATAGAAAAGGAAAGCATTTTCTGAAGGTTATTCTCCTCCCCTTCACTTCTTGAGAAATGATAGTGTGATGGCTTATGGCTTGAGTGGGCTGATCATCAGTCCATGTGAAAGGCTTAAGATGCCATCAAAGAAACAGATTGTCTTAGGTCTGATCTCTCCATATTCACAGAACTGCATAGTAGATGCTTTTGATCATTCAGACCCTTAAGAAAAACTACTCTAGTGGTAGCTTGGATAATCAGTGATGTTTCAGATGACATACTGACATATATTTTGAGTTAATAACTTCTCATAGTCACACAGCCTGGTAGGAGCTATAAATACTAAGTGTGAGAATTAACTTGCGCTACTCTACGGATGCATGCGCAAACGCTGCACATACTAGGTGCTTCAGATCAAAGCCTCAGTGGTCTAAGATCGAGATAACCAATCAAATCAAAGTAGGCGGAGTTTATTGTTCACTGAAGCAGAGCGCAAAGTCTGAAGTGCCAGTTAACGTTAAAGAGAGCGAGGTAAGATGAAGCTGCAAATAATTTAATATTAGGCAGCTTTTAACTGTATAAATGTTAAATGGCAGTGTGCGTGTGTGTGTGCGTTTGCATGTGCGCATCAATTAAAGCAGCGCATTAAAATAAAACGTGACTAAACTGAACTGAACGGGCAGTTGGCACAGTGGATAACCAGAAAAATTTTAAATGGCACGTCATGCCGAAAATGTTGCCGACCCCTGCTATAGTCTTTGCGTCAACCAAGGTGGTACTAAAAAAAAAGTACCAGGTACTGTACCCTGTGGAAAAAAACCCAAAAGGGAACTGTACCTTCCTGTACCATGCAGTGAAAAAGCACCATTAGAAAACCCAGACAATATTGACATTGTACTTTTATTGTATAAATGTTCTCCACCATCTCCAATTGTCAACCATGTTTTAGCATAGTACAATATATCAACCCTTATACCACTTACATTGTGGACTTGTTGGTCAGTTTGTAGAGGATTTAACAGGATAAAGGGCTTCCAGCACAAAACTTAGTCATGTGTTGTGCATTGTAAATGTCAAAAGGTCATGTTTTGTTTATTTGTTGACTGTTTTTGTGGGTTTCCCTCCATCGCACTTTCGAAAGGTGGTCCTTAATACAAGTTTTGCTCCCTGTCATTAAAGTTTATCTGCAACGTAATAAGATTTATTGCGTGTGTTGTATGTGTGTATGTGTGTGAGTGTGTGTCTGTTGTAAGCTGATATTGGTCTCATTTCAGCATGGTTGTTTGGAGGTGTCCACACTGTCACCTGGGAATCCCATTAACTTCTTATCATTCAGTGATTAATGTTTGCTCTCAGGCAATACAGGGATTTTTATATCCACGTTATCTGGTAAATCGCACAATATGTTGACATCGTCTTTGACATTCTAATAAACAAAGCAATTACATCTCTGTCAGTCTATGTATTGCGTATGACGGGATCCAAAATGGTGATCGGGTCCACTCTCAAACTCAAACTGGCATATCATAAAGAACTTCAGAAGTATTTTGTGCAGTGCAGATTCATGTGTGTTTGCGTGTGTTGGCCGAGAGAGGCAGAGAAGGATGGAGAGACAGGGACACTCAGCCACAGACTTTCTGGAATTTGAAAGGTCAACAATGACATCATTGATTACTATCGTCTGGGGAAAGAGACGCTCCAAGGCAAAGACGAGAAAGTCTATTACGAATACTTGCACAATGAAAGCCAGAGAATTTACATCATATACTGAGCACTCACTTCTAAACCTATTACTGTCAATGTACATGGATGCGCAAACACTAAACATGAGTAGGATTAGCTAATGTTCTGTTTAACTGGCAAGGCACAGAAGAGGGCTATAATTAGAATGAAAATTCCATGAATCATATAGAATCGATTAGACATAGGTATTCATTATAAAGGAGAAGAAGCAAATTAGCAAGCCATAATTAAATGTTTATTAAACTAATTGACAGACTTGGCGCTTAAGACACCTGATACTGTATCAAAGTCGCTACATATTAGATACTAAACATTACCGCAACTCTATTTTAAAAGGCTTGAAATATTGAATAGAGTGGGACGAATAAAGCCTTGCAAATATTGCAATGATGTTATCAGATGTGGTGCTATATGGGACTTAAATACTGTATATACTGTACCAAAGTACAATGTGGTCTAGCGTAGGGTGAAAACATTACAGTTTATAACAACGTCAACTTTGTGGGAGTGTATAGATAGCTTTAAACATTCTGGAAGGAAGTTTCTTAACTGATTTGTGAACTGGACAGATTGTTCCTGTGGACAATAAGTTGTTTACTGCATATATATACCCTGTAATTTGTGTGGTTAATAGAAGCACAAGCTAATAGATGTTAGTCTACTACATACCAAAGAAGTAATTGCTTGAAAACAGCAAGATATCCAAAGACCTTCATCTATGTTTTGGGTTAATAAAATGTCTTACAATCTTGCTTTAGAAAAGTATAAAGCACATAGTTTGTCCAATAAAAACTCTTGGTGGACACCGGATATTGGATCAAAGTCACTGCATATTAGATATTGAATGGAGTGGGAGGGATAAAACCTTGGATCCTCATGTTATTCTATCATTATTTAAGTGTCAGCATCTGATTTTTTAAAACTTTTAGTTTGTGCTGACCCACTGTTAGGCTGAAGAACACAATAAAAACAGAAGCAAAGGCTTTTCACAAAGGACTAAGTAAGTAAAAGATAACTTTTATTTGGTTTACTTTCAGAAAGAACCGGTACAACTGTATAACTTTCAAACAGTCTGGGGCTGAGTGTGTGTTCACTGTACTCTTAAACTTATTGAATTTCCTCTGTAGAAATAGAGCAACTGAGAAACACAAGTGCTTTTCCAGGCATGTCTCACTGCACCATACAGATATATACTGCACAGTTCAGTCATGTCTTTCTCTATCTGTCTTTCTCTCTCTCTAACACACACACTTTTTCTTTGTATCTCTCTCCGCAGGGGAAATTTAATTTTTGGAATGGAGGGGTGTGAGAATAGGTCATGCGGGTGGATAGGGTGATGTCGGGTGAAATGATGCAGAGCGGAAAGGCAGAATGGGATGGGAATTACAGCCGGACTTGGTAATGGGAAGCCTGGAAACAGACCAAGTTAATAAAGCCACCGGCACTCTGGCCTGCACTCGAGAGTGATTCAGGCAAACTGCCCAATCCAGTCATTAGGCTGATGATACAAATGAGAAGCGAAAAAGGAGTGTGCTCGTGCAAGTTACCTGATTGTGTATCCCTGCATTTGTGTGTGTGTGTGTGTGTGTGTGTGTGTGTGTGTGTGTGTGTGTGTGTGTGTGTGTGTGTGTGTGTGTGTGTGTGTTTTAGAGAGACACCACACAGCAGACTGATTGGTGCCTCTTCAGCGTGAGGAAGAATAGTCTTGATTCTGGCTCCTGTGCATGTTTTTAGCTTGTGCATCTCATGATTAAATCCAATTACACTCTTGAATCCATCTTCCTGCCCAACCATATACGCAATATCAAAGTGTAAATGGCATAAGATAAATCTCACTTGATGGGAATTCTTCTTCAGACATTAGTGCAATGTATTAATTGATTGATTGATGGATGGATGGATGGATGGATGGATGGATGGAAGGATGGATGGATGGATCTATAAGCTGTGTAATTTTTGTTTTCCCATTTTTTTATTTTATAACAATGAGTATATTTGTGTTCATACCGATGGTCAATAACTTTCTGTTTATTCTAAGTTTTGTCACCTGCCGCTTTAAATGCTCTAAATTGAGAGGACTTGATTGGCTCTGAATGTTTTTATTGAGTGAATAAATTGAGTGAATCATTCAACGTCTCACTCATAAACACTTCATTCATTCATTCCTGAAAGAATCAGTGTTTTTGAACAAACCATTTGAGCAGTGAATGAATCACTGACCCACCATAGACTGTCACTTAATTTACTTAATGGCTTAACAGTGTTTGCTGAAAGGTGCGGACAGAAAATATCACACCACTAATGCCGAGTTAACACTGCACGATATTTAAACTCGGATCTCCATTCTTTTTACACTGTGTGACTATCTGGGGTAGCATTCAGTTTGCTGCTGTGTTCACATTGCACGAGGGAGATGCAGGGAACAGGGATTGGGTGTCCTTAAACTGATGTTGTGGCTGGTCAAGCAAATGTTTGTGCTTCTTTCTGTATGAATAATTGTTCATATATCTATTAAAATACTTATATTCTATTCTATCTCCTCCCCGAACTTCCCTTTGCCCTATATCCCTCTGATTTGGTCTCTCGTGGGCTGTAGGTCATCGCCAATGTATTTTTCAGTCAGAAATCATTGCACACAGCATGATTGTGAATCGCCGACAGCTCCAGATACAGGTGCATCTCAATCAATTAGAATGTTGTGGAAAAGTTCCTTTTTTTCAGTAATTCAACTCAAATTGTGAAACTCGTGGGTTAAATAAATTCAATGCACAGACTGAAGTAGTTTAAGTCTTTGGTTCTTTTAATTGTGATGATTTTGTCTCACATTTAACAAAAACCCACCAATTCACTCATCTCATCTCGACATCTCACTCATTTCAACAAATTAGAATATGGTGACATGCCAATCAACCAATCAATTCAAAAAACCTGCAAAGGTTTCCTGAGCCTTCAAAATGGTCTCTCAGTTTGGTTCACAAGGCTACACAATCATGGTGCAGACTGCTGATCTGACAGTTGTCCAGAAGACAATCATTGGAGGGTAATGCACCCTTCACAAGGAGGGTAAGCCACAAACATTCATTGCCAATGAAACTGGCTGTTCACATAGTGCTGTATCCAATCATGTTAAGAGAAAGTTGAGTGGAAGGAAAAAGTGTGGAAGAAAAAGATGCACATCCAACCGAGAGAAACCAACTGAGGATTGTCAAGCAAAATCGGTTCAAGAATTTGAGTGAACTTCACAAGGAATGGACTGAGGCTGGAGTCAAGGCATCAAGAGCCAACTTACACAGACTTGTCAAGGAATTTGCTGAACCACAGACAATGTCAGAAACGTCTTACCTGGGTTAAAGGTGCCATCTGTCAAATACATGTCAAATCAGCCTTCGATACATTTCTATGTTATAACTTCCCGAAAAAAAATACACAAACATATAAAACAAACTTCTAGCGAAATACTATAATACTAACAGCATCTAACTTACCAATCCAAAAGAAATGTTGCAAGTTTGGTGTCGGACCTCATTTCTTTCAGGTCCATCAGTTGGTTTACTCTGTTGTTTACTCTGGTTCGGCTCCTTTTCTTATCGGATTTGATTTGTGATTCCGAGCGCGGTTGTTTCCCTGTAGCGGGTGGTGGTCTCTTGCCAAGGGCTTAAGTCACATGAAGTAGTGGGCTGTACTTTCCACATGATTGACATCAGGTTAGATTACGCCCACAAGCCGTGCGAGTTGTTCGTGTATTGCAGGTTTGCTGGTGGTTATGTTGCCCGCATACCGCCTCCCATGGCCGAAACTGGTATTACGACACCTGTCGGGCCGGGGCTAGTAATGCTACTGCTAATTAAGGTTGATATCTCTGCAGCACTATAACTTGACATTTTTTTAATGACATCATCACCCTTATTTCTCCTCATACTTTTGATGCGTGTAGGTCATTTTTTGAATATTTTTAGCTCAATTTTTTCACATGGCACCTTTAAGGGAAAGAAGAACGTCTCTAGGTTACGTATGTAACCCTAGTTCCTCGAGGGAACGAGACGCTGCGTCGAAGCGCTTTGGGGAACGCGTTCAACGTACGCGACTCTGAATATCGTGTGTAATCAGTCCAATGGAAGGGCGTGACGTCACCGACGTGGTGACGTAAGCGACCAGGAAGCTATAAAAGCACGTGCCACGCAGCTGGCGTCAGCTTCGAGTACCAGAAAGCGCCGGCAGGGGTGCCGGGGGTATGGCTCCGAGACGCAGCGTCTCGTTCCCTCGAGGAACTAGGGTTACATACGTAACCTAGAGACGTTCCTCTTCAGGAACTCGAGCTGCGTCGAAGCGCTTTGGGGAACGAGTCCTAACGCCACCAGACTACCAAACCCCTGCCTGGTGTGTATCCGAAGAGCACAGCTCAGGACAGGAGGACAGAAGCGCCTGGAGTGACTGGCGTATTTAGGCCATAGAACCTAACAAATGTAGAGGGCGTGGACCACCCCGCAGCGTTGCAGATGTCCAGCATGGATACACCTGCTAAGAAGGCCTTAGAGGCCGCCATACCCCGAGTAGAGTGAGCCTTGGCTCCCGACAGCGGGGGATGACCAGAGGACTCATAGGTGACGTTGATAGCCTCGACTATCCAACGACTAATAGTCTGCTTAGAAGCAGGAGAACCCCTCTTGGGGGGACCGTAGCACACAAGCAATTGGTCAGTTTTTCTCCACAGGGCAGCTCTGTGGACGTATGCGTCCAGTTCTCGAACCGGACACATACAGTTTAGCTTCGCCTGGTCGGGCTCCCGAAAGGGAGGAGGACAGAAGGCCTGCAGCACTACAGGTCGTGGTGTAACAGAGGGAACCTTGGGAACATATCCCGCTCGAGGGTATATGAACGCTTTAGTCATGCCTGGTGCAAACTCAAGATAAGAAGGGGCCACCGAGAGGGCCTGAAGATCTCCTACTCTCCGCAGAGAGGTAATAGCCAACAGAAAAGAGGTTTTAAGTGTGAGATGTCTGTCTGAGATATCTTGAATAGCTTCAAACGGGGGTTTGCACATAGCCTCTAACACCACAACCAAGTCCCACAGGGGAATACGGGACCGTACTGGAGGTCTCAGCTTCAGTGCACCGCGGAGGAAACGTGTAACTAGGGGGTGTCTTCCCAGAGACTGACCGCCGAGAAGGGTGTGGTAGGCCGCAATGGCCGCCACGTAGACCTTCAGAGTGGGTCAACCCTGCAGAGAGCCTAGCCTGTAGAAACTCCAGAACTGTACCAACTGGGCAGTTTGCTGGGTCTAGCTGGCGGTCTCTGCACCATGAAGTGAAAAGCTTCCACTTCAGGGCGTACAGTTTCCTCGTAGAGGGAGCTCTGGATTGGAGTAGGGTCTCCACAACCTCAGTTGAGAGACCAGCTGCTACCAGTTGTGCCCCCTCAGGGGCCACACCCACAGCTTCCACAACTCCGGGCGAGGGTGAATTATCGTGCCCTGCGCCTGTGAGAGTAGGTCTGTCCTGATCGGTATCTCCCACGGAGAGCCGTCGAGGAGCGAGACTAGATCTGAGAACCATACTCGGCCCGGCCAGAACGGGGCTACTAATTACAGACGGACCCCGTCCCGGCGTACTCTCGCCAGAACTCCCGGAAGCAGAGCGATAGGGGGAAAAGCGTACAGACGAAGCCTCGGCCAGGTCTGTACCATAGCGCCCAGTCCCAGAGGAGCTGGATGAACTAGAGAGAACCAGAGGGGACATTGTGACGTCTCCTGAGTCGCAAAAAGGTCTACTTGAGCCCTGCCAAACACTCTCCATATCTGATCTACCACCCGTGGGTGAAGTCTCCATTCCCCGGGCCTCGGCCCCTGCCTCGACAGTATGTCTGCTCCCATATTTAACTTCCCAGGAATATATACTGCTCTTAATGAGAGGAGTTTGTTCTGGGACCAGACCAGGATCTGGTGCGCCAGCTTGTACAAAGGGCGCGAACGCAGACCGCCCTGGTGGTTGATGTAAGAGACCACTGATGTGTTGTCGGTGCGCACCAACACATGGTGACCTCTCAGGTCTGGGAGGAAGTGCTTCAGTGCACGATAAACTGCTAGCATTTCTAGACAATTGATATGCCACGTTAGATGGCGATCGCTCCACAGACCACGGGAAGGGTGGCCACTCATGACCGCACCCCAGCCGGTGAGGGACGCGTCCGTCGCTAGTGTCACACGGCGACAAGGAGCTCCCAGCACCGGGCCCTGATTCAAGAACCAAGGTTTCTTCCACATGTCGAAGGCACGGAGGCAGCGCTGCGTGACCTTGATAGTGCGAAGCGGATTGCCCCTCGGGGAAAATCCCTTGGTCTTGAGCCACCACTGTAGGGGTCTCATGTACAGCAGGCCAAGAGGTATCACGTTGGACGCAGCTGCCATCAGACCCAACAATCTCTGAAATTGTTTGACAGTGAGTGACTGGCCTTCTCTGACTCTCTTGACTGAGATGAGGATCGACTCGATACGAGCAGGGGACAATCGTGCCTGCATCGCGGTCGAATCCCATACTACGCCTAGATAGGTGGTTCTCTGAGCCGGAGAAAGTACACTCTTCTTGGCGTTCAGTCTCAAACCCAGCTCCCCCATATGTGCGAGAACGACATCTCGATGTCGAACCGCAATCTGCTCTGACTGAGCTAAAATCAACCAATCGTCGATATAATTGAGAATGCGGATGCCCTGCGTGCGCAGGGGGGCCAGAGCCGCATCTACACACTTTGTGAAGGTGTTTATGTTTGTTTCTAGGAATGATTATATGGCTGTTGTGGGCCTGAGTATGTCAGGCAGACTGATGGTCACCTAATTAACTTTCTTTTACATGTTTAATGTAGTTTACTTGCCTCAGCAATTTTTATTTCATTACATTTTGATGGACTTTAACATATAACATCTACAGACTGCTTAAGGAACTTACTCTACACATGCAGTCAATAGAAATATTTATGGTAATTTAACAATACCAACACCCAATTAGTCTTAATTGTTATTGGGTTTTTATTTTTTACTTAGTTCAAACCAAAATCCTGGCTGACTTGCTCTAAATAAAACAAAGATTATTGGATTATGCTTTATAAGAAAATACTATTTCAGTCTTTCCGCTTAAAATGTGTTTAATGTGTTACTTGGCATTTCTTTTTGTAGTTAATTGTGAATTTCTAGCAATTCCTGAGCAAGCGTAAATCCTACTCCAATTCTACACCAGCAGTTTTGTGTAATTTTGAAAATGGATTACAGATATAATTATTAAAAACAGATGTGAGGTCAGCCAAGCCATGATTGTCATATGACAAGGTCAGTGTCCAGCCTTGAGATTCAGCCTTTTAAAAATCCCATCGTATTCAGAGAAAAGACAGATGCCACAGTGTTAACCTATGAGTGATTAACAATCGCCTGTGTCAATGATCACGCAATGCTGTTAAAGCTAAACTTTGTACGCTGTTGCTGCTGCTTTTGTCTGCATAGTCTTTTTGAAAGCAATTTTTTCATCAACTATGTTCTGTCAATTGAAAATATGGACCTATTTTACTCTTTCTTTGAAGCTACAATCATGTTCAGAGAAGGTTTTTTCTTATATTTTCCAGAAATAATGGGATAAACAGATGTAGCATTGAAGAAGAGTTAAATTACACTTGTGTTATGTGTATGCAAGTGCATTGCATTTAATTTTGTCTGTGAATTCCAGCAGCTTTAAACCTTGAATTAAAATCAGCAGATAACTAATGGTCTGGTGCAGTATATAGAAAACTTGGTGCCTAAGAAATGTGCAAAGGAGATGTGGCAAATATCTGCCACAAGTAATTTTAGGCAGATATGCCTCATATTTCATCTTATTAAATCTAAGGTCGTTGCAAAAACATGCAAAAATACAAAAACCTAAATTGTACCTATGCATGAAATACACTGCCATCTCCATCTTAAATGATTACTAGAGGCAGTCAGAAGCCAACAACTGTCAGGACTCCAGGCTGATCAACCTGGTTCTGTCTTTTTCTGTCTGCGTTTATGGTTGTCAAGTGCATCTAGCACATGGTTTCTGACTTGTTTGCCATGTGCTCCTTTGTTTGTCATGTCTTGGCCCCGCCCCCTCCTTTTTATTAGTCCATTTGCCTCACCTATCGTTGCTCATTGCCCTGCTCACTTGTTGCCCTACCTATTCCCTTGTGTGTGTTTTTCTGTGCCAGATTGTTGTTTGCTCTTGAGCTTTCAGCATCAAGTTGTCTTTCTATGTCAGTTTGTCCAGTCTAGTTTTTTTCCTGTTGGCTCCAGGATTCTCTGTCTGTCCTGCCCTCCATCTCTGTCAACCTCCTGCTGGGCTTTTCCATGCTGATTTATTCTCCTAGCCTGCCTGGAATCCGGAGGTTTCTTGTCCAGAACTGGTTCTGTTGGATTTGTCTTCTGGATCTCCCTCCTACCTGACTCTGGCCCTCCAAGCCTGCACATCTGCTTGTTCCTGGAGACTTCAGTTTGTGTCCTTTGCCACTCATGAGGTTTCCCTGCTATGTTGTGACTGTTGATTGGCCAGTGATTAATTGTTTTTTGCTGAGTTTGCTCTTTCAAATAAACCATATTATTATTCACCTGAATTTGGGTTCTCTTTCTCTGTTAGTGTTTGAGACAGAAATTTAAATTCTTTTTCATACAGATTATGGCTTTTCTGACACATTTAACTTGCTTAGTAGCTCACCTTGTACAAGCACTCAAGCACTTGGTTGTGTGTCCTGATAAACAAGGTGTGAGAAAAGAGTTGTATAAGACTTGTAGAAGCAAGCTAAAATGACATGGTTACTTCAGCAATTGTGCTTTTATCTCACATTTGCTGTTTCTAACAGTATAGGTTGGGATTAGGGTATCATTTGACATTTTTTACACTATTTTTAAACTTTTAGCACCATTCATGGGACATTTCATTTCCAAAATGCTACAATATATACAACAACCAATGTAATAAAATGTCATATTTGTATTTTGTTAATAAAACAGAAATGCTTTTAGTGACACTCACTGGAAATTTCCACTTTGAAAGTTTCACAAACTTGCTAGAAGCAACATAATATAATTGTACACGTTTTAACATGTTTTCCCAATTAACCTGGTATAGATGAGAGATTGGCAGATGGGTCCAGACTCTTTCTTTTTTGTCAGTCCCACGTTACATTTTCAGGGTGGAAAGAACTAAAGGGTTTAGACCAAGAGATAGCTCTACATTCATTGTACATGACTTACTATGTGGTTTAGAGTCATTCTTTATCTTTCTAAATTGCATGAGGTAAAAAAGTTCTGTACTTGAGATTTACAAAACTATTTATCTAGAGGATCTCTGGCGTTTTGTTCTGTCTCTGTGTATTGCCTTTCTGCCTTAGAACATATTTGTAATCTTGTATAAATGCCCAGTTATGCACATGGTGTCCACAGCCCTGAAAATGGTTCACAAGACTTAACAAACTGACAAATCGCCACATGGACCAACAGTGCCATCTACTGATGGGATGATAGATTATAAATTGTAAATAAATGCGCTGTCTGCTGTATGTCTTTTGCTTGTTATTTTGTGGTTTTACCCCTGTTGTATTGTCTTTTTATAAAAGAAATTTGCTTTGGGTGTGTGTTTATTGTAATTCACCTCAGTCTTGTCTCTACTGGTTTTTCTCCATACCTAAATAAATGAATGGTATGGTGTAAAAAGACAAAGTCTTCATGCGCATAGAGAAGGGAAAAACAAGAGGTCATTTGTTTATCTTTTTGAAACACTTTTTGAAACAAATGATTGCATATACTGAATGTAATGACATTCAATGTTATTGAGATGTAAGATGAGTGTTAAAGCAACAAATTATTACAGAAAAGACTGTATCCTCATGTTGTGCACCAAATTTTAACATCTGAATTTTCGCCTCTCACCACTATGCATGTTCCCTCATCACATTAATGCAATCAAAAGGAGCACTTGAAATCCGTCAGATGCTACGTTTAGTCCCATTATTCAAACTAGTCATAATGAGTTTTCATAATGGAAGTGTCAACTGAAAAAAAAAAGTAAAAATTGGCCCACTTGAGTTATGCCAGCCATCGGTTCAAGCGCATGGGAGCTCTTGAGGTCATAACTAAAACTCCTGCTGCATGGATTCATGCATATTTGTTGAGTGTTTTCTCTTTTTCTTTAATCCAGATTGTGTATGCATGAACGATGGAGCAAGAATGCAAGAGGAAGAGATGCAGCAAACAATGACACATGGAAGTTGAATTTAAGGACAGTCTTTAAATGTGAGTGTGAGACATTTTTTGGAAACTGTGCTAAAAAAAATAACTGTTTCAGAAGTTGAAAGACAAAATGGAATGCTTATCAGCCATTGACTCTCAACATGAGGTAGGTCATTGTTACAAGGGAAGGAAGGGTGTATGTGGAGTTTGTTGGGGATGAGAGTAAAACTCTGTAAAGTTCAGATTTATCACATCGGGCAGATAGAGACACCTGTCGCCTGTGAAACCAGCATGTGAAGCTAAGACTATCTATGAGAGTTGCTCTTCTCTGCCCTGAGGGACGCACATGCACAAACACATGCCACTGCCTTTTTCTAAACTCTGTCTTAGTTAATTCTTACTGTTTGAACCCAAGTAGATTATAAAATATAATTCCTTTTCTTAATCTCTATCCCTCTGTTTTTGATATTGTCAAATGACCTTAGAGAAGTTATATATAAACTACCATACAACTTTTAGTGTTGGTACATATATTTGTTTGCTTGTTTAATTCTCGCTCACCAAGGCTGCATTTTTATGATCAAAAAAGTGTAATCATTCCAATCACATGGAAGCAACTTCAGAATGGGGAAGAAAGGGGATTTAAGTGGCTTTGAACGTGGAATGGTTGTTGGTGCCAGAAGGGCTGGTCTGAGTATTTCAGAAACTGCTGGGATTTTCACGCACAACATTTCTAGGGTTTACAGAGAATGGTCCGAAAAAAAAAATTTTTCAGTCAGCAGCAGTTGTGTGCATGAAAATGGCTTGTTGATGTCAGAGGTCAGAGGAGAATGGGCAGACTGGTAAGAGATGATAGAAAGGCAACAGTAGCTCAAATAAAGTAAAAAAAAAAAAAGTGAGTGGGCAGCTATCAGTGGTGGATGAAGTACACAAATCAAGTACTTGAGTAAAAGTACAGATACGTATTATAAAATATTACTCCAGTAAATGTAAAAGTTCTCCTTTTTCAATTTTACTTTATTTTGTAAAAGTAAAAAATACTTGATTTTTTAAGTACTTAAGTAAAAAAGTACCAAAAATAGATTTAGCAATTTTATATAGGCTACTTAATTTAATTTTATGTTAGCACATATTTTTATAATCCTACTGCTCAAAATACCTGGGATTTTCCATGACCTCTTCAAGATATATTTTTGTTGTTAATATGGGCTATGTTGACAAGAGCACTGTGAAGCTTACACTGCGATTTACCTTTTTTGTTTTAAAGTTTGTTGTTTAGCAGAACATCACAATTATATATGACATGAGAATAAGGTCTGAAGTTAGGAAGAACAATTTAAGGAAAATATCATTATATTTTCCTAATGATTTTTTTCTTCTCAAACCAAATGCCCCCAGAGGGCATCACTTCCCACTTTGATAATTACTGTAGTTACCATGTTCTGAACATCACATCCTTTCTTTTCCCCCACATGTAATCTATCTAGGTGGTTGAATGAAAATATTTGGACTTTATTTGTAAAAATTACCTCAACTTAGCACCAGCAAGCTTGTTATAGCTAGACAGCATCAGATAACAATATTTACTTATTTCCAGTATGGTCTACTCGGCTAGTTAATCCAAACAATATAAAAAATGTATACTGTTGATAAACAATATAAGTCATGGTATTGAGCCTGGAGATAGCATTGTACATTCACTCCCCCCACCTACAATTCCTGCCGGCTCAAGACTCGAACTAGCAACTTTTGGATTATGAGTCCTTATCTCTAACTATTATACCCTGATATTTTGTGCAATAACCACTCGTTACAAACTCTTTGTTGCTATGCACACACTTTTATCACCATTGCAGTTAATTTTATATTGCTTGTGATAGATATGAAGGACAGATATGAAAGCCAATACATTTTTGACTGGACCCGTTGTTATTTTTGCACATTATTTTGGACTTGAATTTTGTGATAGTTTTTATTAGATGCTTTCCCAATTTAATTAACTGTGTAGAAGTTTTTAATTTTGCAACACAAATGTGACAAATAAGCTCTTAACTTGAAAAAACTTTCTATTAATTTATTTTATTGCGAATGAAATGACTTGATTTGGTTTGTGATTTAAACTTGCTATTCTACAAAAAAAAAATCATATTGATGAAAAATTGTGATTCTGTCCATTTAAAGATTTTTTTAGAGGACCAATGTTGTACTGAGTAGCATTTAATAAATTAATTCACTCATATTGGATTGACAGTTTTGTGCTTAACTTTAAACTGCTTGAGTAAAACCTGAAGTTCTGAAGCTGCACTGTAAAAACCAAAAAAAAAAAAGTTGAGAGCTCAAAAACCTTCGGAAGCTGGTTGCCTTAAACGTAAGTTTTGTCAACTTTTTTTTTTTTTTTTTTTTTTTTTTTTTAAGCAACTTCAATATCAGGTTTTGTAAACTTATGGAGTTTTTATCATTTAAAAATATATTTCTAGTCAACTAAACACAAAATTGGAAGTTTAACTAAAAGTTCACTTAACTTAATATATTATGTTGATTAAACATGCACAACTTTTGTCAAGTTTGTACAACTAATTGACCTGTTGAGCAAACTAAAAAATCTGCTGAAGCTGGTTGCCTTAGTCATAAGTTGGGCCAACTTAAAATTTTAAGTCAACCAAACACAAAATTGAAAGTTTAACTAAAAGTTCACTTAACTTAATATATTATGTTGATTGAACATGCACAAAAGTTTGTACAACTTATTGACCTTTAAGTTGAGCAAACTCAAAAATCTGCTGAAGCTGCTTGCCTTAAAATTTTAAGTTGGCCCAACTTATGATTTTTTGACGTGTGTGTGTGTGTGTGTGTATGTGTATATATATATATATATATATATATATATATATATATATATATATATATATACAGTACAGAACAGACCAAAAGTTTGGACACACTTTCATGACTATGAAAATTGTAGAGTCACACTGAAGGCATCAAGGGCTATTTGACCAAGAAGGAGAGTGATGGGGTGCTGCGCCAGATGACCTGGCCTCCACAGTCACTGGACCTGAACTCAATCGAGATGGTTTAGGGGTGAGCTGGACCGCAGACAGAAGGCAAAAGGGCCAACAAGTGCTAAGCATCTCTCGGGGAACCCCTTTAAGACTGTTGGAAGACCTTTTCAGGTGAATATATAGGCTGAATATATATTATATATATATGTATATATATATATATATATATATAATTACAATGTCAAACAAATGTCACCCTATCCAAATTTAGCACATACAGAAACAGCAAACATTTTATATATTTCAGTTTGGTTTACATGATGGACAGTGTATTAGATTAGAGCACTTTATGTCTGTCTGGACTTTGCTTTTAAACATGCACAGACACACTGCAGAGATTTCAATCTTCAAGTCTCTCTTATCTGCGTTTCAAATATCTTAACCTGATTTACCCTGCATTCCCTTTTTTTCTCAGTGGCTCAAGCCGAGATATCTGATGCTTTGATGTTTTGTCACACTTTTATTCTCTCATTTAATTTATTTATTTATTTTACAAGTAAACACTTCACGCATCATCGTGGGAGAGAACATTTCAAACCATCTCATGCCATCAATCAGTTGTGCACTTTTAAATGGGGCAGCAGCTCCTGCCACACTCACTGCCAAGGCTGCTCATTCTCTACATTACAAAACATTAGCTCACCAAGCCCACTTAGAAAGTTGCCTTTGTCTGGTGATTTTCAGCTGCTGCGATCCAAACTTCTCTCAGGTGGTCTTGGTGAGAGCACTGTCGATATTTACCAAGCCTGTGATAATTTGGATCAGTCTGCAATCAATCCCAAGATTTTAAATGCCTTCAAACAGCTCAAATTATTGTGTTCGTCTGGTAGTTTTGACATTTTCCTTTCAATGTGTCTATGTGCTGTATTGCCACAGAGTTTCAATTGAACATGTCAGGAGAGCAGACAGTTATGTTCAGTGAGTGTCTAGTCAGCCCAATGTGATTTGTGTTACCAAAACACCTCTGAAAAGCCATTTAAACACCATTGTAACACCACCAGACAATATAAGTGTGTGTGGTGTGTGTGTGTGTGTGTGTGTGTGTGTGTGTGTGTGTGTGTGCGTGTGTGTGTGCGTGCGTGCGTGCGTGCGTGTGTGTGTGTGTGTGTGTGTGTGTGCGTGCATGTGCATGCGTTGTTGTAAGGTACTGAGCCATGCAAGCACTTGCTGGGAGTAATAAAACTCCAAACGGAACTTTTGAGCAATCCAAGAAGCACAAGGAGAAAACTGCACGATGCCAGAGAGGAAATGAGCCAGACTGTCCTATGGCTACAAAGCACTGTTAAATCACCTCCCACCATCAGACTACAGAGTGGGTGGATGCTGAGGACATCATCATCACAGATATCTGAGCAGGACTGCCAGGGGGCCACGGGGGTGGTGGGAGACCAATGTGAGGTTTCTCATCCAGCGCCAGATCACTTTGGGAATCCGCATCATGTGGAAAGGGAAGGAGGAGAGGAAACCGTAGGCACCTCCCCCCACCCCCATGAGCTTCTGCACACCACAGAATCTCATTTTTGATTTATGAAGAGGTTGCCATGATATTGAATTGCACAACTACTGAGATACAAATGGAGCAAACCAGTTAAACATAACAGGTCTTGAAAAGTCAGCCACAGTGAAAAAAGCCCTTCGTGAAAATCTAAACTGCAGTCAAAACATGTTGTCTCCTAGAATCAGATCAAAGGGATGGTTCACCCACAATGAAAATCCTGCTTTCATTTACTCATCCTCACGTTGTTCCAAAACTATATGGACATTACAATGGAAGTCGGTGGTGTCCAAAACGGTTTGCTTGCTATATTCTTCAAAATATGTTCTTTTGTGTTCAGAAAATAGTTATACAGGGATTTGATAATAATGACTGAAAATTTTTAGTTTGGGTGAACTATACCTTTAACATTTTAGTGTTTTTTGGTGTTTGTTGTTTAAGTCAGAATTCAGGATTTTGTTTTATTTTTTAATACAACCCTAACAAAAAAAAAAAAAGCCAAAGAAATATAGAAAATAAATTTTGGTCTTAGGCTAAAATATTAAAATACAATGAACTTTTTTATTAGTAGTATCTAAGCTCTTTGGGGCCCTCCAACAATATGAAATGTGATGTCCCTCGATGGGAAATGAGTTCTGATGGAGATTAGAGACATCACAGATAGTTTGAGCACCATCTAGTGGCGAAGAATTGTAATAACCGATAAACCAAGCCTACTCTGCCTCAGAACATACTTGAGAGGTGATGGGCTTGGATAGGGTTAAATGTTGAACAAGAGGGACAAAGGCCATAAAGTTGATAAAACAAAATTACACGCACCTTGGTTTACCGTTAAATAAATAACAATTATCTCTTGAATTTTCTTTAAAGGTGCTGGTAATATAAAATCTAAATAAAATTATTAAATTGGATCAAACAATGAATCGTTTATATGTGGTTATAGTATAATAGTGTAACTGGAGAAATCTACTACTTAATTTATACGGTGAAGCTTAGAGAAAGAAAAAAAAAAGAAAACGTTGCATAATTAACCCTACAGAAACTGTTAATTGATTTGTAGTTTTTCTCTAATGGTTATTGATTGCCATGGTGCCATGTGGTGGAGTAGTGTTGTCATCTGTCCGCATACAGGGGGTGCTCGAGTGTAATTTCTGCCGCTCTCCAGCTGTTGGCGTGTGACTCACAGCTGTAGAGCTTCAGTTCTCTCCACGGTCAGGGATGCTGACGGGTCATGTCAAGAGAAGAGGCGAGTGGAACCTAAGTACTCCTGAACTTTTCTTCTCCTGGACAATATACTGAAAAATCTGAAGACATTTCAAAGAAGACTTTGCAGCTCAAGTGTGTTCGTCTATATCGTGCTATAAGAAACTGATTAATCAGTAGTATTAAATCGCTTTCGTCGGACATGTAAGTAGATACTCACTGCCTGTAACACCGCATTTACTTTGCAAACGAACGCCTAAACGCGACGAGACTAACGCGACTAAGATTCGCGTCGCAGTTTATATGTAACGGTAATGTAAAACTCTGTCGTTGTGGTTCTCATGGTTTCTTTTAGTGGCGGGTCATCATAAAATGTTTCCAGAGAGAGGAAGCTTGACTTTCCTCACTTGGGTTTTGATCGTGACGCTGACATGTGAAGCGAGAGGTGAGTAATGTTGTAGGCTACATTACGAGGCATTCATTCATTAGGACATAATTAGAGGCCATTTCCTTTGACGATACCGGCCAAATTTAGCAGTCTAATGCTGATTTTATATTCTTGGTTCATAAATAAGGCATTTCAGTGTAACTTTTAGAAGATCGTTATTTGTATGTTTCACTTTTTAACTCTTGAGCTATTGCGCATGCAAGTAAGAAAATAAATTAAAAAAAAAAAATAGAAGTGTTCAAATATTATTACAAATAAATAAATCAGTAAAAGCACATAATTATTCATTATTTTACACAGGACTTTTGGGGGAAAATGTGAATGTGTTTTGCCCTGTAAAAACTATACTTGACTTTAAATTGAAATTTAATTGTTGCATTATTATTATTATTTGTAATAAATTTTAACAACATTCTGTAGTTATAAGTTCAATGCACTTTTTCTTTTTTAGCATATTTGAAGTTAAAACTGACAATAAAAATGTGTAGAAATTATGAGTCAAATATTAGGCCTATTATAATTATTAAAACTGATCAAATCAAAAATGTTATTGTAGGATAACAATAAAACTTTTTAACAGTGCTACTGAACCAATTTTAGTATCTTGTATGGTCAAGACATTAAAAAGTTACCTTTTGCATGCCCAGTTTGTTTATTGTCTATTTTTTAAGCACATCGGGGAACGGGCCGACCGTGTTCTGTGTTTACAGACACAGCAGACTAACCGCAGACACAAATTAAGTTATTCTTTTGAAGTCCGACATCTATATCTGCTCTGAGGTGTCTCAGACCAAACAAGAGGTCCCTGTTCCTTGAACTGTAACAGAAATTTAGAGGGACATAATTCAGTGTTTCCTGCCAAGTTGAAAAGAAATGTACATAAATCAAAGCCTAACTAACTGTGCTGGAGATTGTGTATTGGACAGTTGAGTCAGGAACGGTGTTGACCTTCTGCACATGTTCCATCATCCTGCTGCGAGCCCAAAGGACATTTTACTGTCTCTTAGAGGAAAATAAATATAAAAAGCATTTAAAAGAAAAAGCTATTTGTGTGTGTTGTGCAATATCTTAGTTTATTTTATCTTTGATTAAAATTCCTTTAAAATTAATGCATTGACTCATACCGGGATGCCAGAGCTGTTTATCTTTTATGGTGGCTTAGTCATTTATGGTCTCATTTATGTCCCTATTATCTGAAACAATATTATTGGGTCTGGTATAATAAATCTGGAAGAGCTAACTGTGCAGTTTACTCTGTTAAAGGTGATTACTATTATTGTGCCCATAAGAATGCCAGGTTAACCCACAAGTCTGAGCCTGACCTCTATTAAGTAAACAATCCATTGTCTCCTCTGTTTGTTGGTCCATTTGTTGACTCTATCGCACATTGTGTGCTATGAGCTCTTCTTAAGGGGGGTTCCTAATCTGTGTTGTCCTTGGATTGCTCTTCCTTTTTCCCCTATCAGCCATTCTTGGAATTCTGGGCCCCAGATTTCTGTGTGTTAAAAGTAGTGAATAAGGGAAAGAGGAGTGAGTTTTATGGCATGTGAGTAAACAGCCTGTCTGTGGCTGCTGAATGAGGTGTATTTCAGTTGAATTGCTAAAACTGACATGCTTTAAGATGTCATTTTCAATTAACAATTAGGAAATGTTTGAGGAAACCCTTTGTGAAATTGCTTTAATAGATTGTGTCTATTATGTCTTTAATAGATCTATTCATTGTTGGGTGAAGTGACTATTATGTTGTGGAGAAACACAATATGGAGCTTAAGGCAAGACAGTTAATGGATGTGTTTCCAGTGACACTTTGGCACTGTGTGTCAAGATCAGTACTTCGCGACACAAACACTTGTTTCCCTAGAATTCTGGAAGAGCAGACAAATGACTTCATTGTAGAGAAAGAAAGAAAAAACAGATTGAGCAAAGCAGGTCTTTCCTGATTATATTTATATTTCAGTGCTACTTTATTTGCCTGTAGCTATTTTACTTGTGAGAAATGAAGTTGGTGGTGAATCTGTATGCTTTTAAAAATCATGATATTCAATAAAATCTGGATATAAAATTTTAATTAAAAGTAAAAAATAAAAATAAACTTCAAAGCATGACAAGTTCCCACAATTTTGCGTAAAATAAAGTGCAAAAGTTAATGTAGTGAGCTTTTGCCATTGATCAAGATATCACTGAATATATTTATTGAATGGTCAACTTATCATTTGAACAACAATTTTTCTGAAATTAATTTAATCTAAGTTAAATTATATTAAATTAATGTAAATTAATGTAGTTTTTACAGAAACCATATTTATTTAATTATATTTATTTTATTTTATCCGGACTGTCAGTGTTCATTAATTGTGTGGCTTTTTAGTGATTCTTTCTGCAGGTTACATCATTTCTCAAGTAGTTGTCGACAACTTACTAAGTGCATCACTGACCCGCTAGATCAACCAGTTTATTCAAAAATGGTGATTCATTCAAGAACGAAACAAGAGACTTCCATCATTGTAGTCACTGAATCATCTGTTCAGCCAATTCTTCAGTTCAGTTCAATTCAATTCTGTTTATTTTGGTCCATACAGACACCTTTTCACAAAAAAATAAATAAATGAACATCATTTCCGAAGAAGGAATAGGCAGAATCGTTGCTTATTTACCCAATCCTTTATACATATTTAACCGATGTACATCACTTTTTCACTAGATTTGATAATACAAGATAAACAAGTTACATAATACATTTTCCAAAATGTACATACTTAATTACAAACATACATAATTTACAGAAGTACACATTCCAAATATTACTTTAATATGTTAAATAATACGTACACTATTTATTGATGAGTCATATAATTATTTACCACCATCTTTTTATAAATTTTCTTAAATTTGCAAAGTAAATTACATAACTTGAAGTCTTATCACAATTATTTCATAGATTAATCCCTTTGACAGATATTCACTTATTTTTTGCATTAGTTTTTGCCCTTACTTTTAAATTTATACATTTATACATTCCTCTTAGTTTATACTGTCCTTCTCTTAATTTGAACAGCCTCTGAATACAATTTGTAAGTAAATTATTATAAACTTTGCCTGTGCTGTATATAAATCAACTAAACCAGCTAATTTTAAAGTATGAAAAACAATTTGTATGTTGGTTCGTAATAATCAACCTGTTTAACAGTTCTTATAGTTTTTTTTTTTTTTTTGTAACAGATTTAATTAATTTTGTATTAGTTTTATATGTATGACCCCACACCTCCACACAATAAGTAATGTATGGAACTATGAGTGCACATTACAATATATATATAATGTTTTTTCATTCAAAGTATGTTTTGTTTTAATTAATATTTCAGTGGATTTGGTCATTTTTGTTTTTACATAATTTATATGCAATTTTCAACATAATTTATGATCAATTATAACACACCAAAATGTATTTTCATTGTTTCTTTCTATTTCCTCATTGTTCATCCTTATTTTAACTTTATTGTTACTTTGTCAATTACTAAATATTATAAACTTTGTTTTACTTAAATTGACTGAAAGTCTATTATCATCTAACCATTTTTTTAAACTGATCAATTCGATTTCCACTGTATTCAGAAGCTGTTCCAAATTTTTCCCCGAACAATATAAATTTGTATCATCAGCGAACAAAACAATTTTTAATACCTCAGAATTTGTTTAAAACATTTTTTTCGGGAAAGAAAACAACACAATGTGTGTTGCAACTTGCAACAGTTCTGTTGTGGTTTTGACCTGACCTCAGTTTTGTTGTTAGGAAATTAAGTTGTATATGATTAACGTTGACTACTGAATACTAAAATTTACTTTTACTTGTCTGTTCTGTTGTGTTCTGCTGCTGTTTGTTTGGAACTATTTTCATTAACCCAATTTTCACAAAAGCAAAAACAGTAAACAATGACAATAATATGTGTAGAATAGAAGTCACTTAATATTATGGCTGTCACTTTTGTGAAAAAAAGCATTTTCGATTTTTAAGACATAAGTGTTCATTGAATCGATTGTAAAATCGATTTTCCATGTCAAAAAAAGACTTTTCCTTTTTCAACGCCAAATAACAGATGAACGTAAAGAGAGTGCTGGAAACAAACAAGTCAGCAATATTTCTTATTTATTGGCATTAGAGCTGTAATCGGGCCTTAAAAGTTAGGCCCGACAGGACCCTAGCCCGACAGGTTTTCGGCCCGAGCCCGACAATACATTTTGATTGACAGCTTTTTAAAAGCCCGAACCCATTTACAGTCCGACATTCAAATATGCGCGCGCACACAGCCCTTTTGCCTTTTGTCAAGAATGAGTCATTTATACATGTTTTAACATAATTTATTCATAACTAACGTAGACTAGGCCACTTGGAAGTTGGAATAAATAAATAAAATAAGTCCTCTGTAACATCTTAACATCTCAGCACTCTAAATAGGCATAGGCTCATTTAGCCTATAAATAGACCAACGCACCAATAAAACGAGTCTTCTTTAACAAATTAAATTAAGATAAATTTTAAATTAAGATGGGTATTTGGCAATAACGAAATTAAGATAAAGGCTCCGCCGGATTTGCTTCGCCACTAGCAGCTGACATTTAATAAGAATAATGCCAACATTAGCATATATAGGCCTACTCTGTCTACATTATGCATTTAGGACTCAATGAATATTTAGTTATCATTTAAAAAACCTTAACTCACAGAGATTAGGCTAAGCCTACATGTTTTTGTGGAGGAAAATTATTGAATCCACTGTAGATGTCTTCAGCACGTTCCTGCGCTCACTGATGGTGCATCATTATTCACTCATTATTCTCATTATAAACATGCAAAACTTTTCCAAACCTCAGACTTTGCTTTAGTTGCTGGTGCAACCAAAACATAATCGCCAGAGGCAAGCCTCCGTTACACCTAGGGAGACCGGGGATGGTTGTAACAATTTTGACCTTTCTGTCTATAGCTTGTAGTACTTTGAAGTCAGTGTGTTCAAAATGTGATCCAAACTAGTTACAAGTGTCTGCTATTAAATGACATAGCTATTATCTTTGCAACACAAACAGAAAATGCATGGTTTAGTTTCAAACACGAGGAGTGAAATGTTACAATTCACCCCATAGTCTGGGTTAGTTGTAACATACCCTGGGGTGAGATGTAACATTATGATATCCACCGGGGTGATATGTAACATAATGAAATAAGGATTTTGACAAAAAAAATATTTTGAAAGGTTTTTATTCAACACTGACTTTTCAATATAACTAGTCATAGTAATTACCATTATAAATTGAACTTGAACTCAAAAATTGTTTGTTTGTAAGTGTTAGTATTGGCCATAATAAAATTGAACACTTGAACATTGTGTGTGTGTGTGTGTGTGTGTGTGTGTGTGTGTGTGTGTGTGTGTGTGTGTGTGTGTGTGTGTGTCTGTTAAAGTAATTGACCATAGGAACTAAATTAAAGAACTAAATTAAAGAATTAAACGTTTGTGTGTTACTCTCAGTCATAGTAATTGACCATAATTAAACTTGAACACTTGAACATTGTGTATGTGTAAGCACGTTTGTTACTGTTTGAGTATTGGCCATAATAACATTTAAATTAAATGTGTGTGTGTGTGTGTGTGTGTGTGTGTGTATATGTGTGTGTGTGTGTATATGTGTGTGTGTGTGTGTGTGTGTGTGTGTGTGTGTGTGTGTGTGTGTGTGTGTGTGTGTGTGTGTGTGTGTGTGTGTGTGTGTGTGTGTGTTAGTCACCATCAGAATCACAGTGGTGACAGATGTATGGCACTCCTGGAGTGCAGGCTTCGTGGGCCCACAGAGCACAGGTCAAACACTGAACCCAACCTTCTTTTGGCTTTGAGTTTTTGAAGTGTTCCATGCACACAATACAGAAATTTTCTTCAGCATCTGAGGAATCTGTGTCCTGTGGCTTAATGTTATGCAATTTCTGTTTTTTCTTTCTCTGTGTTATCTTAGACAGCCTAGGGCATTGAATTGACTTGACGTGTTTGTTGCCCTTGTTACCCTTTTTGGGCAAGCTTATTTTCCGTTTCACTTTTTCAGATCTTGCTCTCTGCTCTTCTTCCAAGGCCATCTTGACAGGTGTATCAGTGAGTATTGCTGTATGTCTCCTCTTTCTTCCTGTTGCTGTGATTTTTCTTGGTACAGCTTTTGGTAAGGGTCGCACGTCACCTGGGCTAAAGCTTGATGAGGCAATAGAGAAGTGGCCTAGAGGAGTGGTAAGAAGGGCAGCTGGAGGAGTGGCCTGGTAGGCAGGTGAAGGAGCAGTCAGGTGAGCAGCTGGAGGAGTGGTCAGGTGGGCAGCTGGAGGAGTGGTCAGGTGGGCAGCTGGAGGAGTGGTCTGATAGGCAGCTGAAGGAGCAGTCAGGTGGGCAGCTGGAGGAGTGGTCAGGTGGGCAGCTGGAGGAGTGGTCAGGTGGTCAGCTGGAGGAGTGGTCAGGTGGGCAGCTGGAGGAGTGGTCAGGTGGGCAGCTGAAGGAGCAGTCAGGTGGAAAACTTGAGTTGCCGCCTTTTGGGCAGTTGGAGGAGTGGTCAGTTGGGCAGCTGGAGGAGTGGCCTGGTGGATGGCTGGATCAAGACGATCTGTGACTTGTGAAGGTGTAAACTCACTCTCACTGAATATGTCTGGATTGTACGGCCAAATTCCACTGCACTGGAATCCAGCTTGAATATTCTTTGGTGTAGCTGCAGATGGAGCTGCTATCCTCACAATTCCTGGTATGTCATAAATTGTCATGTTCTTTCCTGGATTCATTCTCATCCAGCAATCACTTGCACTGTTTACCATCCTCTTGAGTGGGCCATATACACTCCTGTCGAGGGGTTGGAGTTTATGACTACAGTGCGGGGGGAATGTTAGCATCACAATTCCATTGTTCTTGCAGAAGTCAATGGCTGTAATTGACAAGTGTGAGCAATGGTTATCCAGGAGAAGTAGCAACTTTTTCTCAGGGCTGACCTTGGTGTGGGTTGCGAAGTGCTTCAAAAAGATGACAAAATCCTCCACCTGCATCCATCCTGATTTATTTCCACTTCCAATACTTCCTATTGGCCCATCTCGTACAAAGTGGTCTGCATAACGAAGGCGTGGGAACACAAACATTGGAGGAATTGTGTTGCCAATAGCATTGACTGCAAATGCGAGACTGACCAGTTGACCCCTTTCGCCTGATGTCATTGCCCCAACCTGTTTAGAGCCACGTTTTGCAATCACACGGACCGGAGTTTGCACAGTAGTAATGCCTGTTTCGTCGACATTCCAAATGTCATTGGCAGTTAAGCTGTGCCGCCTTATTATTTCATCAAGTTTTCCAAAAAACATCGCCACATTGTGTTTGTTAAAACTGGATGCCCGTGCAAGGCTTGTGGCCTCAGGGCTCCTAATGGACAAAGTTGGGTTTCTTTTCATGTAAGCTGAAAACCAGTCTGCTCCAGCCTTTAAAGATTCATCCCATGTCTTTGGATATTTGCACTTATATTTCACAGCAAGCTGATACGCAAGTTCTCTCACCTGTAATTTTAATCACATACAAACTTCAGTATTTTCAATATTTCCCCCATCTATCCATCTCTATATTTTAAACACTGCCACCATTCTAAATTGATGATTTTCTCTGAACTCCTATTATATCCCTATTTCTACTCTTTATTCTACTTACCTCACGTGGACACAGTCCATAAAATGCATCAGCTGCCTCCAACAGATACTCAGTCCTAAGTTGTTTTTCTTGTTCCTCAGTGAAGACCCTCTTTCCACTGTGGTAGCCTACTCTCGGAAGTTCACCTGATCCCTTCTCTTCTAACATCCTCCTCTTTTTACAGAATCTGTACAAGGTTACATGGCAAATACCATACAACTTTGCCACAGATCTTATAGACTTTCCCTTTGTCTCATCTGATGCTTTCCTCAAAATTGTGAGAGAAACCCCTCTGTCTGTCTTTCTCTTCCAAGACCTAGGCATACTGAAATTCAAATAAAACATATATAAATTTAACTAAATTTTCTTGGGGTAGGTTATAACGTTTCATTGTTGTTACAACTAACCCAGAGTCTTGTTGTTACAACTAACCCAGAGTCTTGTTGTTACAACTAACCCAGAGTCATGTAGCCATGAACTAGCTCACCTTACAGCTAACAGGCAAAACATTAGCACTAACAACTTGCATGGAAAATATCTACACAGACAGACAATAAACATAATAAAAGTTTGAGGAGTTTAACTACAAAGCAGAAATTCCCATAACAAAAACAAAAAAAGTAAAAAAAGTTACTTTCATACCTCAAAATTGTTTTTTCCACTCTAACATGTGCTGTGTCTCCAACAGGGCTCTACTTTTTCACATGTGGAATAAGAACTAAACTGAGCATGTGCGAAGTGAATCAGGTGATTTGTAACTAGTTCCTGATTGGACATATTGGAGTTGTTACAACTGACCCGTGTTACAACCATCCCCGGTCTCCCCTACTCAGCATCCATTTTCGCATCTTTCTCGCGCTAATCGAAACACATCACATGACCGCTCGTTTACCTCACAAACCGGAGCGCAAGCACGAGCCCGGCCCGAGCCCGCGTAAGATTGTTTAAATAAAGCCCGCACCCGACCAAACCCAAGATCTTCAGCTCTAATTTGCAAGAAGGTTCGTGCAGAATAACAAACAGCAACAAGAGTGCAACATTCTCGAAAAAATATATATGCAGAGGGGACTGCTGCCATAACATAAATGAAAAACATCACTGCAGGCTTCAACCCAGCTGCATTTATGATTTAGGCAATTCAAGGCAATTAGGCTGCGCAAGGTGGGAGTATTACTGCCAATCTTTCACCACAAAAGCCGGTCGCTGTCAGATGGCAATGCTGGCTCCTTTTCATAACTCAGTATCTCCTGTAAGAGGTCACTTTCGACGTCAATGGGTCTTATAGGCGCGTATTTGCTGGTATTTTCTGTCTAGCTTTTGCAACGCATACTGCACTTTTGGAATTCTTTATTTTCTTTTTCTGCTTGTTTGTGAGTTTTTAATTGTTTAATTATTAAAAAAAATAATAATAGTGTACATATTTGGTTAAAATTGATTCCCTATTTTCATTTTTGAAACCTTTTTTGGTTGGTCCGATCGATTGTGCAATCGATTTTCGAACGAAAAGTGACAGCCCTACTTAATATTAACTACTCGTTTAAACTCAGAGTAAAATTTGCATTAGTACTATATATTAAAGTCAACCCGGGCGGGTTGGAGGGTATTAATGTCAGCATATTTTGATGTAGCAACTGCAGATCAATTATGTAAGGCACACAAGAGTGTTTTGGGGAGACTGTTTTTGGCTTTCCTTACTCATAAAATGCTGTTGAATAGCAGCCATGCTAAATTTAGGTTTTCTCACTATAGTGATTTTATTATTTGATTTATTAATTATTAGAATATATTCCTGTCTATAATTCATAGAATTATATAGTCTAATCCATAGCTTTGACCAGCATAATTATGTGAAAATGCCTATATTTACATAGAATATTTCAAGAATCAAATCACAGTTGGGATAAATGCTGGGTTATTTCAACCCAACTTTGGGTCAAATTTGGACTAACCCAACGGTTGGATTAATCGTTTTTTTGACCCAAAGTTGGGTTGAAACAACTCGGTATTTTTTAGAGTGTAATCTCAGTACCTCATTGGTTTCTATGAGTATGGTCAGCTCAGACTGGCATGACATTCCTCCAGCAATTCTCACTCACACAAACACAGCAGTCAGTCCAGACAAAGTGTGAACACAACGGTTTGAAAAATGCTCTTGTATCCCTGTTTTCTCATGTGGGCAGATATTTACTGTTTCTCACTAACTTTCCTGCTGGTGGAAAGAAGCTGAATGCTTTCTCCCAAGAAAATGAGTTCCTGTGCAACAGCACCTGGCTGTTATGAGCAGCACAGCTTGATGTTTGTCTTTTGTTGATGTTGTTGTTGTTGTTGTTGTTTTGACATTTTTTCTGATCTGGCAGATGATTGCTGCTGCAGAGCGTATGCTTGAAGTTGAAGTGAAACAAACTGTATCCAAGCTAATAAATAAAGCTATTCGATTTATGCACTCTACTGGTCGTAGAGTTTGAAGAAAGACAGAAATGTGTATCCAACAGTCGTGACAGTTACCAGCTGTTTAGAGTGGCACATGTATCAAAGGCTTTGATTGTGCTCTTTAAAGAGGTCAGATACAGTAAAACGTGGTATATTTTGTTATTTGCAGCCACAGGAACATCGGAAAAGGGTTTATTTTTCTCTACTTTCAGATATTTAAATCAGTTCCAGACTCTCGGGTTGTAAGCAGGGAATGTTGGCCCTCATGCCCCATTTACCTCAATAATCTACCTTTTAAAGTAGAAATAGCTTTGATAAGAACAGGGAAACAGGCTGCAGTTGTGCATCTCTCCCTTCAGCTGGTCTCTCAGCAGGTGTCAGGATCTCTGGGTTTATTAGACAGATAATGCAGCTCTGCAGGCAGGCCATGCTTATCAAACAAATGATAATGGAGCAGCTCTGTTGGAGCCATGCTGTGTCTGTGATCTGCCTCTGCAGGACAACAGTAATGCAGGCGTCAGTCTCTGGCTGTTTTGGCCAAGTTACAGAGAAGCTGAACACAATGGAAAAGCATAGGCTGCTTCTTATATTACGTTTTGAATGATTGGTAGGCCTGGGCTTTATTTTAATGATTGAATGATATAAATATGAATGACAAGCTCTGAATAAATGACAGAAAAATGCACCAGGGTCTATAGGGGTGTAAGAAACGGACGAGTATCGCGATATTTAGTTTGGCGATACTGTATCGATTCTCAAAAACGGAATATTGATATTTAAAAAAATAAAATAATAAAAGCATACAAGATTCATGGCATTTGTTTCATGGCATTTTGAATTAACATCCCGACTGCTACATGGCAGTCTTCATCTCTGAACAACAGTGAGAGTGACAGGAAATACTAGCGTTAGGGCACGCCACTAATGTTAGCATTAATATTGTTGCTAGTAATGGAGGATGAAATAATTGTCCCTGTTCCTGGTTCGGTGTACAAAGCTGAAGTGTACCGTCATTTCGCCTTTTGTGGTAACGTCCACCGTGGGACCATGGCGAGGGCGCCACCTTGGTCCCGCCACATCCCGTGTGAAAAGGGGCTTGCGGTAAGGTTGCCGCGCGGCAGCAGATTTCTCTCATTTTGGGGTGTTTTGTGCAGTTGGGACAGTGTTCGCGTCGCGATTCCACGCGGAACATAAATACAAAATGAAAAACCTGTGAAATCCAAGTGGAACGTTTCGAAATCTGTATCTATTTTAATGTTTTAGAATTGTTTTATTTTCTTTAGGAATTGTGTAAGCACTTTTTTATTGATGTTAAGCAGATGAAATTTTTTGTTCTTATCAAAATGTTATGACGGTGTATTTTATTTTATTTATATATATATATATATATATATATATATATATATATATATATATATATATATATATATATATATATATATATATATGGTCTTTTTATAAAATACATTTTATACGTATCATACATTTAACTAAAGGATCCTGCAAGCCCTTTAATTCCCATCCCCCCACCCTCCCAACCTTTACTCGTACTGCACAAAACGTGGTTCAATGACGTTGAATGTTACAGGGACTGATTATTGCAAATGCAGATCCCACTGTGTTCTGGTTAAATAATTAGTATTTATTTATTGCTAAGGTTTGCATATGGTGGTGTGTTCTTACAACATACAGAACTACCCAATTTTGCTATAAGTTTGATTGCATCATATAATAATTGCTGTTAATAGTGTTCATCATCTGTTTGATTACGTCTTTAATAGATTTTTCTGTACATTTCTGCCATATGTACATAAACTGACAGTCACCACTGATAAGCTACTACTAAATATTGTAGAAGCTTAATTTTCTGTAAAGTTGCTTTGCAACGATTTGTGTTGTAAAAAGCGCTATTCAAATAAACTTGAATTTTAATTGTGTTCTTAATGACAGCTTTCCTAAAAAAATATCCTATTCCTAAAATGAGAAATATCCCAATATATCGTCTTGCTGACAGTGGGTGTGTTCGACTTGAAGCAAGGCTACAGACGGCGATCGGCAAGAGTAGCCGCTTGCAGCCGGGGGCAGAGTTGAAAACAGACATGTCAAGCCGGACATCTTCAGCTCCCGTTAGTGACACTCACGTGGTGTTTGCATACTTTATCACAGATGAAGTGAATTAAATGCAGTATTTGTAAAATACACAGACGTTTTAGAAACCTTTTCATGAGCAACAGAAACCGTGTTTACATACTGCTTATATTTTCGATATAAGCAGCGCAAATTTTCAAGAATAAAGTTCAACAAACATATAATATTTAAATACTAATACATTGGGGCATATATGCTTTCATCAGTGTTGTATGATAAACAGGACTCAGTACCACAGTGCGACTACATTTAAAAGCATTTACCATTCTAAAAACTCAAATTTGTTGCCATTATTGGAACTGAAAAGGTTCGTCTAACCCGAAACACACGTGATCATTATCATGTGCTGAATCTGGCCAATCGTGAAACAGCTGTGTCATCATCAGCACTCCTGCAGCCGCTCTGGAGAAACTGCTTTCGAAACGCTCTCACTTTACTTTGATGGCACACGTGACAGTCATGTGGCGTCGGCACCATTTCAAGTCGGACAAAATTTCTAACAAGCATGCACTGCTTCAAGTCAGACTGCGATCGGTTTCCGCAATGCTGCGTTAAGTCGAACGCACCTAATATCGCAGCATATCGTATTGGAACCTCTGTATCGTGATACGTATTGTAACGCCATATTCTTGCCAATACACAGCCCTACCTAGCAGGCATAAAACTAGTCAGTGTTTGTGTGCTATATTTCAAGCCTTCTAAAGCCATAGGTCCAAGTCCAAAATGTTAATCTTGTAAACCACACATCATTCTAATATTGCTCACATATTATTAAAATATCATTTTTATTGGTTTTGCAACCAGATGTAGACCATCAAATTGACATGTGTGCATATGCAAATTGCATAAATAATTTTTTATAGTTACAACATTATACTGGCCATCCAGTCTAGAATGTTACTGTATGTCCACTGTGATGAATCTCTGTAATGTAGAACATCTTTGGTGTAGTTATTTTTATTCGTTCCTCTTATAAATTCTCAATAACTTTACTTACATATTACCACAAGCACATTTATGTAATTTCAATGAACTGCACCTAGCACTGAGTTGTACATGTATTCTGTGTTAGATAAATTATGTACTTGGCAGAGAGTTAAAAATGCCTACGGATACAAACAGCTGTAACCAGAGCTGTTCTTATCTGCCTGTCTGTCTGTGTGCACTGGAGTCAACACAGAGTCTGAAAGAGCTGCAAACTGTATCAGTTAAATGCGGCACTCTTGTAAAAGAAAACCTAAAAAAAAAAAATTCTGGAAATGTCAGTATGAAGTTCTTTAGAGAGAAACATTGTTACATGTGTGTTTCCATGCATGTGTACATGTGTTTGTAATTTGGCCTGGTTTTAGAGCTAATTATAATGTTGATGGAGGTGATTTCACTATTAACACATTTTCTGATGAAGTTAGTCTTGCCACAGGAAGTGAGCATTGTTTAATTGTACTTATCTGGCAATTGATATTTCAAAAAAGGATTATTTGGCAAACACCTCTGTCTGCTTGTGTATACGTGCACACACGTGCACATGTGCGTGTGTTCCTTGGCATTGTAAATGCTGAGCGAGTTAACCAGCACATTTCAATCGGGAAATAGTGCAGTTGTTAAATCTGAACATGATGTTCATAATATCAGACTCTGCAGTGAGTCCAAACACATGCACACACTAGAACATTAATGTCAGGATAGCATGAACCCAGCCTGGCAAATAAAAACTGACGCTGTATTTTACCCCATATTTTTAAATCTCAGATGCAAACCAGAAACATTATCCCATTATTCTTCTCTGAAGTCTTGAGGGCTTTTCTTTGTAGTTTGTGATCTATGTCAAACGTGCACTCCCTGTTGCTTTTGTGAGTGAAAAGTCAGTTTACGTAAACAAAGCGGCTAATGAATTGCATTTGTCGGCACTGTATTGCATCGACGCGGCTCTTTGAGTGTCGGTATTTATGGAGGAGGCATTAAAACACAAAGAAAGCACCCTAAACCTTTGAACATTTTCTTATAAGCTTAGTTAAAAAGTTTCAGTGCTTGAATAGTTCTGGGAGTTCATCCATGTTTCATCCCCTTCTTGTATATGTACCTGTGACATACCGAGCTGGAGTGTTTGCACAGGTGGGAGAGGGCAACTCACTCTGAATGAGAGATTGAGAGCTGCCATGCCACCTTTGTTCTCCCCATTCCAGTGGACTGAGCTTGTTGGAGCAGTGTCCTCGTGCAAGACCAGGCCAATGCGTTCATCATGTGCAATTTGCTCTGTATGGGAGGTTCACTGTTTGGATACAGGAGACTTCTTGGGAGTTTCTTTATCCCCTTTTTTAAAGAACGATTGGCTTGTGTTTTACAGGATTACAGGTGTCCAACACAACCAGGATCAACCTCAGCTGTGAGAGATGCACTGTCCAAGAACCCATTTTGTGAGCTCTAGCATTCCAGGAATTTAAAACTTGGTAGGAAGGGCCTCTTTTCCTAGCTGTTTTTAAAGTTCTTTTACACTTATTGGTAATTCGGGTGCACTTTTCCTAGGGTCATTGCAATAGGTCAAAGATCGAGGACAGGAAAAGCACCGAGAGCAGGAATCTAAACAGATCAGTGGCCTTGAGTTTGTTTCAGCATCTGGGAAATAAAAGAAAATGGGTGAACTTTCCGTGTTCTTAGTGTAACATAAGGTCAGATGTGATTAATAACATGAGCTCAGCAAATGTGTTGTGTGCAGTCTTGTCTTTCGCAAACAGCTGTGTCTGCTCTGACACGCGATTCTGTTAGTGTCATTGCAACAGCAGTAGCTCACGCTGCAAGGCATAACTCTATATGTAAACACTCATGAGAAAGAAAGGCGAGAGAGAAACAGAGAAAAAAAAAAGAAGCAGCAAAAAGAGAGCCAAAGTAGAATTAGAGGCCTTGAGTGTGATGGCTGTTGGCCAGGATTTTTGACACAAAGGCCGAGCTTAATAAGCAGGTGCTCATTACGGTGCTCTAGACCAGGTTACTCAACATTCCCGCCGAAACCCTGCAAAGCTGCGGATTATTTATTAGGGTGGGTTTGGCGTGCTTCAGTGCCCTTCACTGTGGTCCAAATTGCTGATGGTCCATGTGAGGAGGAAACAAACAGGGAGCCTCACTTTGGGGGGTATGAAATAGTGAATAACAAAGCCGATAACATCATCATCATTTCAGCCAGCGTGAGCAAGATAAATCTCAGATCAGCTTTGTATCTTTAATGAATTGTACTGTATAATGTTCCCTGTAATTACAGCCCACTATGAAACACCGGTCATGCTTGAATAGGGCCTTTTCTACTGTATATACTATGGTAATCTGTGGTTTGAAACCATTAGCAATAATCTAAAATATCCTCCATTGTAGATCCTTTTGTTGAACTGCAGACTGGAGCAGCAAGGCAGCTTGATGACAGACAGCGACAATTTTGGTACATATACAGCTATGAATGCTACTTGTATCTCATCTCCAGCTCTCAAAATATCTCTGTCAGGGTGAGGGTTTGGCGAGCTCGATGAGGCTGAAGAATCTTGAACCAAATTCCCCAACCAGCAGTTTAAATGTCAGGGGTTCATCTGAGATCCTTGGCATCAGCCGCTTTCTAGCAAATGGGTTTAACAGGGTTATTGTTGTAAACTCAAGTAAAGCTATCATACAGTTAATTAAATTAAAACAGTCTTATATATTATATAATAAATAAAATATAAAATTGTAAAAATTCCAAAATCCTAAACAGCACAGACGGTTTCAACATTATTAATGATAAGAAATGTTTGTTTGTTTTTTTTTACAGCAAATCAGCATATTATAAAGATATCAGAAGGATCATGTGACACTGAAGACTGAAGTAATTGCTGCTAATAATTCAGCTTTGCATCACAGGTGTAAATTACATTTTAAAATACAAAAAAGCTATTTTAAATACTTCAACTTTCAACGTAGCAATAAAATAAAAACAGAATTTGCAAATGCAAAACTAACAACCTTTTGGTGCTTCATTTGATAAGATGTACATCAGAATTAAGACAAAGTGAGACCAGGTGGCCTGGGCCTCGCTGTGTTTAATTTAATTAATGAATCAGTCATGACTGGCAGCTGCTCCGTGTCCTCTTCAGGGCACAAAGAATGGCTAAAATCTACGAGGAGGTTTGTGTGAAATCGCACACACGATGTCAGACTTCTGCAGTGCCTTATTGAGTTAGCTTGGCTCCAGAGGCAGCAGTTGGTCGAGGTACAAAGTCTGGCTCAAGATCTGATTACACATAGTAGAGAGACAGCTGTGAGCAGTGGCGATGACAGAACCACAGCTCTGCGTTCACATTACCAGAACTAAAAGGGAGAGGTGTAACCTGTTTACCTAGCAATCCTGTGTTTGTGTCGGCATAGGAGGTAGGAGTGCAAACAGCATCAGGCCTCAATCTCTGCCCACTATCTCTGTTCCTGATAAAAGAGTCACATTCCATTGCCAAGACCAGTACTGCATTGTTTGGTCTATCTGTCTCAATCACTGATCACATGCTGAGTCCTATAGCTGCTCTCCTCCACTTTTTCAGTAGATTCATCATAAGAAGATAAAGCTGCTGTGTAGATCAAACTCTAGATGACCTAGCAGAAGTTGCCTTCTGATTGGCTGCCAGTGCTATATGTATTTTTCATAGAGGAAAAAAATGTTTTATCAGATCATCTAGATTTCTTAAAATGATGTACACAACATACTAAGAATTGCATTTAGTTTGCATTTTAACTTATTATTTGTTCATAAAATATTAACTTATTTATACAACTTGAAATGTTAAAAATATATTTGTATGTGTACACTACTGTTTAATTTCTTTTAAAGTAATGAATACATCTAGGGCACAATAATTTGATCAAACATGACTTTGACATTGTTACAAAACATTTCCATTTAAAAAATTCTCTTCCTTTGAACATTCTGTTTTTAAAAAAAACGGTTTTCCCAAAACTATTAAGCAGCACGACTGTTATCAACATTAATAACATTAAGAAATGTTTCTTGAGCAGGAAATCAGCATATTTGAATGATTTCTGAAGAATCATGTGAAACTGGAGACTGGAGTAATGGCTGCTAAAAAAGTTCAGCTTTGCCATCACAGGAATAAATTACATTTCAAATCTATTAAAATAGAAAACGAAAAGAATTGTTATGAATTGTTATAAATTTCACAATATGACTGTTTTTATTGTATATTTGATCAAATAAATGCCTTTGCAAGCATAAGAGAGATATCATGTCTCATTAACCTACATTAATAAATTATGTAAGGGCTGTTGATTGTTAGTTCGTCTAATGCATTAACTAATGCTAAAAAAAATTAGTTACATTTGTTGCAGTAGTCTATCAGAACCCCTTGAGCTTGATGTTAGTAGCACCAAGTTAAGTAACAGGAACTAAAATGCTGTTACGTGTTTTATTCAGTTCCTACTAAATATTTTTTAAATGTTGTCATAGGCTATGTTGAGCAGATTTGTAACAGCGGCAGGTGATTTACAGCTGAAATAATGCCTGGGAACGCTGACAGAAATGTGCAGAAGCAGTTAGTTAACTGGCTGCCATGCCTGGACTGTTCATCCAAGTCTTCAGTGTTATTCTTGCACCTTCTTCTCTTACACACTCGCCTCTATTTCTCTCTATCTCTCTTTCTCTATTCCTCTCTGCCTTTGAAGGTCATGTCACTTCCTCCATTCTAATCATGCAGCATGCTGTCAAGTTCTATTTGAAGCTCTCCCTGTGACACCGGTGATGTTCATCTAAAGCTGTGGAGGCTGCCCAGGCTTCAAAGTACTTCCACTGCGGTCTGTAAGGCCTGTTCAGAAATCCTTTGAGAAATCAAAAAACCATATCAAGATGTCTGAGACAAAACAGGACAGTGAAGGAGTGCATGCTCGATAGCTAGTAATTCACATAGTTTGGACTTCTTTTTGACATAGTAGGGATTTAACCGGTCATGTGTCTAGTCCAGTCTATAGATGCAGACAGTAATGAGGGACTCATGTCATTGTAGTCATTTATTGTACAGACAGAATGCCAATAAATGTGTACTTTATGGAGCTTCAGTGTATTGATCTTGTCTGCAAGGTTGTCTTGAATGTGGTGAGGGTGTTGCCTGGGAGGCCTGCATGCGACGCCTGCATATGGATGCAAGATGATGTCTCTCTTTCTCTTTGTTTCTGTCTTTGTCTTGCTCTCATTTTCTTTGTCTAGAGACACAGAATTCATAATTGTTACCAATAGAGTGGCATGCACATTAGTGTCGCTAAACTAAATCTGTTAGCAATCAAATTATTTATTTTAGAATGCACAGATATTGGGTGAAAGAGTCTGGTTTTAATTAGATTAATTAGACTGAAAAGAATTTAATTGACATTCGTAAAATCTCAGATTATTGTTTAAATGATGAAAGAAACTTTTGATGCTAACTGATGTGAAAACAAGAACACTACTGTTCTAAAATTTGGGGTTGGTGAGTGATTTTTTTCTTTGTTTTTTTTATGTTTTTCAAAGTCTCTTATTTCAGTAAGACTGCATTATTTTATTAAAATACAGTAAATATAGTAATATTGTGAACTTTCATTCAAATTTACAAAAGCTGTTTTCTGTGTATTTTAAAATTTACTTTTATTCCTGTGATGGCAAAGCTAAATTATCTGCAGTAATTAATTTGGTCTTCGGTGTCACTTGATAATTCAGAAATCATTCTAATATGCTTATTTAAAAAAAAAAACTTGTCTCTTTAATATGGATGTTGAAAACAGTTTGCTGCTTAATATTTTTGTGGAAACCATAATACACTTTTCAGGGTTTTTAAAGGTTCAGAAGAACAGCATTTACTTGAAATACAGTAGAAATATTTTGTAATATTAGAAATGTATTGTAACATTATAAACAAACAATTCAGCGCATCCTTGCTGCATAAAAGTATTCATTTAATTTTTAAAATAAATAAATAATCTTACTTCCTCTCAATTTTTGAATGGTAGGAATGAGTGGGCAAGATGGTTGACTACTTGATCCAACAAAATCAATTACTGACATAAACTACTGTATAAATCTTTTAAAAAAATGTTAGCTTGGGGAAGTCGTGGCCTAATGGTTAGAGAGTTGGACTCCCAATCGAAAGGTTGTGAGTTCGAGTCCTGGGCCGGCAGGAATTGTAGGTGGGGGGAGTGCATGTACAGTTCTCTCTTCACCTTCAATACCATGACTTAGGTGCCCTTGAGCAAGGTACTGAACCCCCAACTGCTCCCCGGGCGCCGCAGCATAAATGGCTGCCCACTGCTCTGGGTGTGTGCTCACAGTGTGTGTGTGTGTTCACTGCTCTGTGTGTGTGCACTTTGGATGGGTTAAATGCAGAGCACATATTCTGAGTATGGGTCACCATACTTGGTTGAATGTCACTTTCACTTTCAATATTATTTTTAAATGTGGTGCAAAGAGCATGAATTCAGAGATGCAACTTCTCTGAAAGTAGCCTGCTGTGATTAAGCATACGGTACTGTCTGCGTGCCAAACAGTGAACCCTTACCTTAATCTAAAATACTTCATATTTTGCCTAAAAAGACAAAGACAAATAATCTCTCAGCACACAGTGTGCTTATATTCCCCTCATGTAGGAGATTTATTTTGCCACCCTGTCTGCCATCAGCTTCAAACAGACATGTATTTGCTGTATGGGGCGTGTGTGTGGCCTCAGTCATCTTTTGTCTTTTCCAGTGTTATGGGCAATATTTGTCTGTCAGCACATATGACGCCTCTCTCCGCCTCACATCAAAGCTTTTTGGTCAGCTTAAACATGGCTCTATGACAAATAGTTACTGTGCATGATGGAAGGAAGCAATTTTAAATGACAGTCCCAAGCTTTCTTTCCCAGAGTCCCTCGGAGTCGCATCTTTCTTCTAACACCTTCTTTAACTGTGCATGATGCATGGTGTGTGTAAAGCGTGGCCTGTTGATGGAAAGGGAAGGAGCTATTTCAGATTCTGCTCTATGGTATCCACCGGTTTGTTTTAATATGCTTAAGCAAACTTAAGAGTTACCCACCTCTTTTCTATTCATTCAGCCACCAGGTTCATCAGATCTATCTCACATGCTCCATGCAATCTCTCTCTCTCTGCTAGTGAAAAGATCCATTGTTTGTTTCCAGGAGTCCACCGATTACATTAAATCTTCATTATAAGCATACAACTGTTTTCCTTTCCAAAGCCTCACAAATGTTTATTAAGCCACCAATTGTTTTATACACTTACATTTGTGAATTAAGTGAATGATTCATCTATCAAATACTTCTCTCCAGCTGTGATGTTCATGTCCACCTTTTCTGCTCTATTTCCAGAGAGGAAATTTTTTTGCCATTCTCGGCCCTTCTCAGTCTAACATTCTGGAATTTGCTGTAATTTAATTCCTGCACCAAAACAACCTTTTCTTTTCCCTCCTGCGTGTTCTCGTGGCACTTTCTGGATGGCAACCAGCAACTTCAGGTGAAATCACTTCACTCCAGGAGAGAGACTTGAAGGGAAGAAGGAAAAAAAGAATGAAAAAGTACATTTAGGGTCAGTGTCATTTTTCAATTTATAATCTTGGTGGTTCTCAAAGAAGCTGCTAGAGCAGCAACAGGATGTGACAGTACCAGGCATGAATGAGAGGTGCCTTCCAACGTACACACACGCCAGTGCAAAGGAAATGGAAAGCAAGTACTCATGGGAGTCTTCGCAAGCTGCAACGAGGGAATGAAAAGGACCTTGTGCACGCAAGGAAAGAAATTCCCCATAAAATGCTTGTGCCTAGCTTTCCCCCTCATAACATTTCTTTGTAAGACAAGATGTATTAGGAGCCGGTAAAAAAATAAATAATGTCTTCATATCACAGATTTTGTGCCCATGACATTTTTGGCTGTGTTGTTGTTGTGCTTATTGTGCCATAACACTTGCAAAGGAACATTTCAGTCTGTGGGGCGCATAAATCTACACATACTTTGCTAGTCTTTTCCCATAGCATGAGTATGCCGAGAATAAACAGAGGAAAACTTTTAACTCCTGGTACTGGAGTGTTACATACTGTATACAGTTTATTAAATAAAGCTATTAAATAAAGCAGAAGATATTAATGTAAAAAAAAATTGTCAATATATTAAGAATTAATATTTATTCTAATTTTAATGTGCACTTTTGCATTAAGCTCATATGGTGTGTGGTTATTGTTGGTTATGTAAAATGGAGAATTGCTGTGATTTTACCTAAGATCGTGTTTTTTGCACCAGGTCCTCCATGGGTGAGTCGCCAGGTAGAGGAAAGACAGACAGCAAAACTGGGCCGCACGATTCGACTACCATGCCCGGTGGAGGGTGACCCCCCTCCGCTGGTCCTGTGGGTGAAGGATGGGTGGAACGTGAATCCAGGCTGGAGCCGCTACAAAGTTCTAAAGCAGAGTCTGAAGATCAAAGAAGTGGAACTGGAGGATGCCGGCGTGTACATCTGCCGCGTCACCAATGGATTTGGCAGCCTCGCCCTCAACTTCACACTCATTGTAATTGGTAAAGACTGCCTCCCACACCATGCACCACAACCCTTTATATCTCAGTTCTTTATACTTTTGCTCACCCAGAGCATTTGTAAGCCACATCAGTCATCCAGGCTTAATCAAAACCTGCACTGTTGCACACACACAATTGTTTGAGGTAGTGTTTTAGTGACCCAGCTAGACATATGGCATCTCAAAACAGCAGATCTGAAGTATTGAGCTTTTAACTGCCATCCAAAAAGAGCAGGGCAGCTTTCAGATGCCCTCACAAAAGGCTAATTGTGGCACAGGAAGGCAGTCGGGCTCATGTAAAGCTGCTCCCAAATCATATTTGACAAAACTGACGTGACTGGCAAGGTACCTTAAATCAACCATGGTTTCATGAACGTAACATTAACTGAAAAAAGCACAAGAGAGCATTGTGCTGATGGAAATTTATGACTTGTTAGCATTTGTTGGAGCATATGGCACTGATGACATCTTGCATTATCCAATCTAGAGAACAAAGGGTGGTTTCATATCGTCCGTCACACAATACCTGCAGTTGTTTATGTGGGCTGTAATTTAATACCATATTCGTACTTTTACCCGGGTAGTGGAGGCTTTTTTCCCCGCTAGAACCTGACAGGAAAGGAAATTAATACACACCTTCCCAGTGTTGGGGAAAGTTACTTTTAAAAGTAATGCATTAAAATATTGCGTTACTCCCTAAAAAAGTTACTAATTACGTTACTAAGTTACTTTTTATGAAAAGTAGTGAATTACATTACTTTTGTGTTACTTTCGCGCTACTTTTTAAATATGAGCTGGGCTTGATTGTTTTTAATATAAGAAGTTCAATTCCTTGCAAATGTAAAAGCCCTTTCAAACCAAAAAGTGTAATGAATAAACCTCAGGCTGAAGGAAAAAAGTAAATTCACATATGTACAGTAGAACACAGGAGTTGAAGGTTCACACTCTTCAGCAATAAAAACAAAACAATGAATTATCAATGAACAATTGTTAGTTTATCTAAAGTCATTTTTGCTTATTAGTATGGTTGAACTGGATCATCAAAGGTCAGCAGCAAAGACATTAGCTAGTAAAATGGGATTAGATACATTTGTGCTGTTTAACATATTTAGTTATTGGAGGTTTACGTCATATTCTGAGTTTGCATTTCACTGTTTTAATACATTTTGATGAATACTAAATTAGTTTATTGCGAGTGGGATGAATTAATGCACATTCACATTTCGTCTAGAATTACACACAGCGCACACAACGCCTCTGTACTTCCGATATGGGGACAGGAGATTTCTCAGTCAATAAATGGGAAAACAAAGTAACTGGCGTTTGTAACTCAGATATTTTCTTGTAAATTAAAAAGTAATGCGTTACTTTACTATTTACTTGAAAAAAGTAATCTGATTACGTAACTTGTGTTACTTGTAATGCATTACCCCCAACACTGCGCCTACCTGAATGGATGGAAGGAGAATGAAAATAAGGTCCAGAAGCATGTAGCTGTTGTGAGGCTGATTGGAGCAATGGGGGGTTTGTGTTGGATCCTTGCAGCTTTGAGCTTGTGGTTCTCCTGATGACTGCTGAGGGATTGTGGGGCAGGCATTTCCAGCCAAAATGTTCTGTACAGGGAGATGAGACAGAGACGACCTGCCGGCTTCTCTGACATAGTTCTGAACTGGTCCAGTGAAGTTGAGAGGCCTGGAGGGCCTATACAGGCTCTTCCTGCCACATTTGGGGAGGCAGTTGAGGCAACTAGTGTGCAGATGCAAAGCATGATTATTCTGCAGAGCAAGGCAGCAGCCTAATTGGCTGACCCAGTGTTTTCAGGCTCCCTCCCCTTGATGTCTTTGCTCTGGGCCTCCTGTATGGGGAGTGTTGGTGGCCTGCTGTTTTCCTGTTTCATCCCCGAGAGCTCTGTGAGCTCAGAGTTATGGTGCATTGGACTGGTTCACTCCCTTTAGAATATAGCTGTAGAGTTTACTGAAGTCATTAAATGCAATGACCAACAGTCCCTGAACAAAAGGCCCATCAGACCCTCCTGTTGCAGTGTTTGAGTGTTTAAAGCTGTGAATTTTGCTGAGGGGAATGCCACTATTTGTTAACCAGAGAGTTATTAAGAAGCTGCATTGTTTTCAGTAAAGATTAGTAAACCCTGCTGCTGAGTTAAAGGGATAGTTCACTCAAAAATATATGTTGTTCCAAACCTGTGTAACTTTCTTTCTTCTGAACACAAAAGAAGATATTTTGAAGAATGTTTCCACTGTTTTTGCCAGTGCAGTGCAAGTCAGTGTGTTCTAAAACAACGCTTGACCACATACCTCATTGTACTGGCAAAACGGTCATTTTTAAGTTCAAAGTGTCATCTTTTCCATTCCACAGCAGAAACTAAGTCATAAAGTTTTGAAACAACAAATATTTCATTTTTATGAAAATGTTCATCTCTTCAACAAGGCCTCTTTCATGATAAATCGATTAGTTTTTACTATTTTTATTTTGACATTTTCATCTTTGAGTAGTGAAACATTCGAAGAGAAAAAAAATTCTAGTTCTTTCATACCAAAAAAAATTATAATAAAAATCATTGCCATCGGTTTCTTTTCTATCTACAGTATATAATGCTATTGAGCTCTTATGTGCTATTTTCAGGGACATGAATCAGAATTAAAGAATTGGTGTGCATCATTGTGCATATTTTCAGAAATTCAGAAAAATGATGTGCATGTCAGAGTGCATGAAACACTGATGAGTAAAAGTAATAATAATAATAAAACTGTTGGAGAAAGGTTTTGGCATAACTCAAACTTGAATGCATATCAAAATTACAAAACTACACCTAAAGGTTTTTTTTTTCAGAGATCCTCCTTTTAAGCAGCTACTTAATGTAAATGAATGTACAACAAAAACACAACAGTGGAACTCCAGCCAGGTCTGACTGAGGAGAGAGGAATCTGATGATATTCAATAGCACCTGTTGTCATCGGAGCAAGTCTAATCTGTAGCAGGATTTGCGCTCATGGCAAGCACCCATATTTTAATGTGCGTGCAATCTATACCCCACTTATTTTCTCATGAAAGTGTAATTTTAGCTTTTAGTTGATATTCTGCCCCTATCAAACCAGGCAGCTGATGTAAGCCTTCAGTTTCTCCTGACCACAGTCACCGAAAAGGTTTTGTGCTCTTTACATGCACAAATAGAAACACATTTTTTATTCAATATCATGTCTGCAATTGTACATGAGAACAACAACTCAAGTTTAAATATAGACAGAGATTAGCATAGCTTTACAGCTTTAAGGCGTTTTAATAAGATTGTTAACTTGCTCTCCACTGTTGATCACATTTTCAGTGCTTTTTTGCAATCTGGCACAGGGGACTCTGGGAATTTGGCAATGTAAGAATGGCATATTGGGCTTTAAAGGTCACAGTGAAGGAATTGTCTAGCAGAAGGTGTTGGAAGCTGTTGAAGAAATGCTTCACTACCATCTCACGCTGACCATTCTCACATTCTCTGATGTGTCACAGAGTCAAAGCTGCCTCCGTGTCATAAAACGCTGTACTTTAAAATGTCCCACTGCACCTTGGCCCTCTCCCTCTTTCCCCCAGGGTGGTCCCAGACCCTACACCCTTTCTATTTCTAAAGAGCTCCATACAATGCTGTTTTCTCACAGCCCTGCTCCGCAGGAGTCAAGGGCGAGGGATCTTGTGCTTTTCTCCTCAACATAATTGTCTATATTGTGAGAAAGTTTAAATATATGTTGGATGTATGATTCTGTGAGTGTAGTAGAAGATCTCAAGTTTGCCTCAGAAATTAATAGATTCTGCAATCAATTACATTGTTGTAGAGTCCTGGCTCTCGGGCATTGGCTCCCTCTTTTCTGTGTTTTTCACCTATCATATAGAAGGCTGTACTGTGTATGGATGCAGCGGAGGGAGACTGTGGCTTCTTCTCAGACGGTGGTTTGGGCTGCCTGTTTTATGAGGGGACTGGTGGAGAGCTTCCAGCAGTGGCCTTTTGTTCTTTGTTTGCAGGCCATGGGTTACATGTGTTGCAGTTTAGCCAGCATCCACCTCACCTAAATGGATAATTGTATCAAAATTACACTCGTAAGCCAACCCAAGACTGCGGAGGGACACGGTAGGTGGGATAAGGGAGGGGCGGCAAGTTTGAGACAGTGTGGATATGCCTTCCAGTCTTTGGGTCTTGCCACCTTGGCCAGCATTGGCTTGAGTGGGAATCTCAGCACTGACATTCATTCATTTGAGATGATTTGCTCATAACCTTTTCCCGCTACTAACTCTTACACAAGCTCTTTTCCATTCCAGTAGACATGCGTTTACTCATTTGCCATGGCTGGTCTGAGTGCAGAACAGCTTCACTGCTGCAGTAATTATGTTTAGTCTGATTTACACTTATTTTTCATGACAGTTACTCTTTTGGGAAATGCTTTTCTACTATTTAAACAATCCAAAAGGGAAGAAACATAAATTGGGCCATTTTATAAAATGGGCATTTTTTCAGTTTTATAAGTTGATTTGTAAAATATTTGATTGATTTTACATATATATATATATATAATCAGTTTAATAATCCATTAATTTAGTTTAGAAATTAATCCGTTTATATGTATTTGGATGTGTATGATTGTCCTTACATAATATTATGGCACTCCTAAGAAATATGGAATTTAATGCTGATAATTCTACAAATATCCACTTAATTTGTAATTGCATTGTAATTTTAAGATTGTTTGTACCCTGCTGGCAATCATAACAAAACATAAACTGATTTAATAATAAATTATCTTTTTTTCTTATTTTATATTATTACTTATTTTTTATTTATTTATTTTTTTGTATAGATAATTAAATGAATAGAAGTGAAAATATGATGTAACAGGTTTGGCATGGAGCCTGGGCACTGGAAGTTATTATTACTTTTACTATAAAATCTTATAATAGATTTAGCTTAATGCTAGCTTTTATTTTCATGTATTTTGTTTTCATTGTGAATACTTTTAAATATGCAGAGTAAAGTCTTTTTTTTTTTTGTACACAAATGGCAGCCGTTTTGTAGAATGAACAATGGTATCTTATAAAAAAAGACTAGAACTCAGCAGAATTTATTTGTCAAACATTTCACAAGAACCATCATAAGCATAAGCTTTTAAAGCCCTAATTTGATCATGCATCTCTGTAACACCGATGAAATTCATAATTCTAATTACTTGTAATCTGACACAGAGGTTCACAACTTAAGCTCTCAAGAGTGTGTTGGTTTTATTTCTTTCATTGTAGGGAAATACACTTGGGCAAGTTCATATTTTAATCACTGGTGGTGCTGCTTAATATTTTTGTTGATATTTCTTCAAGATTCTTTGAAGAATAGAAAGTTCAAAAGAACAGCATTTAGCATTTTAATGTATTTACTATCATTTTTTTATCAATTTAATGCATCCCTACTGAAAAAAGTATTAAGTTCTTTCAATATGAAGAAACTTACCGGCACCAAACTTTTGAACGGTAATGTATAATTTGCATTAAAGAAAAGAAATAATAATTAAATAAATAATTATATAAATATATATATATACTTTATACCCCATTTTATGTCAAATTATATCATCCAATAAATGCACAAAAAATTTTGACTCTAGTATATTTCTGATGGATCGCATGCCCACCCTGCCTTTCCTTCTATGTGCAATTCAAACCAGAACCTAATCACTTCATGGCTTTGGTTTCATGGCATACAACTGAGCCTTCTTTCAGCTGCACGGGGAGCAAAGGTTTTAATTAAACTATAAGGATGCAAATTACCCACCTTCATCACAAAGCCGCATTAAAGAGCCTTTCATCCACCTCATTAGAGGAGCCAGAGGCTGAGATGCAGGATGCTCTGGGCGCACTCCACTCACAACAGAGAAGGTTTGGCCAATTTCCTCCCGGGTCGCAATATGACTATTGCTGCAAACCACTTATGGCTCTAAAGATACAAGGAGACTTCTAATTACCCTTTCTCATCTGCGACTATCTGTCTTTCCCTGCTGTGAATCCACCAACAGTCTCTAATTTGCCTCTTCAGTCACCACATAGAGATATGCCAAATATACTGAAATGAGGTGTTAAGTGTAAAGCTATCAAAAAAAATTTAAAGGCATAAACTACATTACTCATCTGATTTGATTTTGTGTTTTAATTTTATTGGCAGGAAAGAAGCACTTGCTTTTTTTTACAGCCCAGTCTATTCTTTTGTATTTCCGTCTCATCTCTCTCCAGTGTTTTTGAATACATTTGAATACATGAAAACACATAACCGTGTAAGATTAGAACGCTGTAATGTTTTCACCAAGAAAAAAATTATTGGAATAGCTCAGCAGGACTAGAAAACACTCAAAAGTGCTAAATGTACCAGTTCATACTTTTTCCATCCTTGATGAACTTAGTGAGTATACTATAATCTCACTATACGAAACAGCACTGGCAGTGTTTTCCTTTGATTTACTGGAACAGACATGGTTTTAGTTAGTGATAGGCTATTACCTTAAAACTCTTAGCCAAACGTCTCAGTAAGTTTTTCCAGGATCTTCAATCTTCATTACATCTGTGATAGAATAAAGGTAACAAAACCGTTTTTCCTTTGATGTTTGTTTTATTTAGATGTCGCTGAAAATCAGCAGAAACGTTTCAGCCCGCTTTGTATTCCATGTTTGTTTTGCTTTGATTTTTTTTTTCAAGCATGTGGAGCTCTTCATGACAGATCTACAGGAATGTATGTTTGCTCACACAGGTATGAATGGAGAATGAACCTTTTTAAAGGTGTTGCTTTCAACTTCGTCCCGGTTGGAAAAAATAATATGTGAGCCTTATTAACACTGAGTCCACATGAAGATCATTTGTAAGCCGAGCTGCATGGTTGCATGTGGACCTCTCTGAACCAAACCCTACATTTTTACGCTGCCCCCTCTTAAAATGCATCTCTATGGGCTACAGTGGAAAAGGGGCCCCCTGTCCTTCAGAGATTCAAAGCCCCTTTTTTGCTATTTTCCTGTTCTAACGGCACAAATACATCAATGAGAGTTGTGTAAACGTTGAAATGACTCCATGAGAAACATTCATAGATAGATCCATAAAGCCATAAAATGCTTTGTCGGAAAGAACCTGTCTTTTTAGACACCTGTTTAAATAACTCGCCGTTCACAGACCAGAGAACAGGGAGTTTGGGGTCGGGCTCTCAGTAAGACTACTTTAGGCCATATAAAGCTCCACTGATTCCACTCTGCTGCTGCTGAATAGAGTAGCAACTTACTTTTGCTCTTACACCCCAGGGCCAAAGGTAACAATGGACTGAAGGCCGGTGAAAAACTTCTGCTTGCTTTGGCCTGGTTGTCTGTGTTGAACATGCAAGGCTTATGCTCAACATATGAGGGTTAGCAGGGACAAAGGTGCAGTGCTTAGTCCACACCAGTAGTCCACATCACAATAAAACAAAATAAAAAATATTAAAGAAAAAAAAACAATTGTAAATATTCATTATTAATTTTTATTTTAAATTTTATTTTAAATTTTTATTATTATTTATTATATTTATTTATTATTATTATTATTTAATCAAATATGGTATATACTGTGTGTGTGTGTGTATATATATATATATATATATATATATATATATATATATATATATATATATATATATTATAAAAACACTCACTGCCCACTTTATTAGGTACACCTGTTAAATTGCTTGGTAACACAAATTGCTAATTAGCCAATCACATGGAAGCAACTCAATGCATTTAGGCATCTAGATGTGGTGAAGACGACTTGCTGAAGTTCAAACTCAGCATCAGAATGGGGAAGAAAGGGGATTTAAGTGACTTTGAACATGAAATGGTTGTTGGTGCCAGATGGGCTGGTCTGAGTATTTCAGAAATGTTGGTGGTAGTGGTGTTAGCATAACATTTTAAAAACATCTATAACCAGTGGTACCACCAAGAAGCTCTTTTTTTGCTATTTATTGCTTATTTTACTTAAACATTTTACAATACCATCAAGTAGTGTACTGTATATGGTATCCAAATGTTCATATTGGTAACAAAATCATATTAACACTCCCATAGGCTTTAAACTCTGCATCATGGAAGAGGGAACAGCAGCCTTGTAAAATGTTTGGTTTCACTTTTTCTTCCTAAGTGAGGTTCTAGCTGTACCAACCACTGGGGACGCTAGTTGAACTGGAATATGGAAAGTATTCATAAGGCATTTTATTAAGTGGTTTCATCACCTGAATGTGAGAACCATTTGTTGCCAGTATTGATTCATGGCTTGTTGATTTGGGATTGCTCAGAATAAGTAATGTTATGTACATAAAGATGTTGTGCTGGGTTCATGTACACACCTGTGTGTGTGCCGATGATCGGTCTGCTGTGCATTCAGTGAAGTGAGAGGGTTCTCTGTGCTCTGCTCTGTCTGCACAGTTTAGGTTAAAGTCAGTTAACTGGTTTCCTGTCCAGGGTTAAGTCAACAAGGTGTTGCGTCTTAAACAGTGTGGAAACCGGAGAGAAGAAACAATATAGCAGTGCTTGTTCACCCCCAGCGCACACACCCCTCTAAAATAATATGTCAGTTCAGCCTGGTTATCATTCCCATGGAGTCAAGTCACCTTTATTTATGTAGCGCTTTTAACAATATAGATTATTACAAAGCAACTGAACAGCATTAAATAGGAAAATATTGTGTCAATAAAGCAAAAAGGCAGTTCATCATTGAATTCAATTGTCATCATCCAGCTCAGTTCAGTTTAAATAGTATCTGCTGTAATCAAGTCAACGAAAACGCTGGTAATTAAGTGTCCCAAACTAACCAAGCCAGAGGCGACAGCAGCAAGGAACCAAAACTCCATCTGTGACAGAATAGAGAAAAAACCTTGGAAGAAAACAGGCTCAGTTGGGGGGGCAGTTCTCCTCTGACCAGACGAAACCAGCAGTTCAATTCCAGGCTGCAGCAAAGTCAGATATTGCAGAAGAATGGAGATCTGAAACGTCACCAGTTCCAAAACAAAACACGAAATCCTTCACACACCACTGATCTCCAAGTAAAATCTGGCGGGCTTTATCAGCACAGAGGGGTTCTGTTGGCTCTCAAAGCACTACAAAATAAATCTCACCAAGTGGTGGCCTTTGCATTGACCCGCTTATTCAGCATGCTTTACATGACACCATTTGCAGACATGAATAGTCAGCATGAAGATGAATGAGCTCATATTGCTAAAGAAACATCTTTTAAAGTATGCCTGAGATCATGAGGATTTTTAAATTGACAATCTAGGCTGGGGTGCTTAAACACGTTTTAGTGGTTTCACTTAAAAATGTAACATTTTCATATTGAATTTAATCCATTAACACATAAACAAGCTGACATTTAAATTGTTCACTGAGTAGCAGATATTTGCCTGAAATCATTTGACAGTAAGTCTTTATAGATAAAACCATAAAATATTTTTACATTTTTGTATTAAAGGTTCGCACAACTCAATCCTTTGATATGATTGTTGTTCAATGTGAAGATATCCCTGCATTTATTATATATATTAGGCTTAAGGGCCACCATATATTTTAACGTTACAGTTAGGTAGAAATGCACAATGATTCATTTCTAAAAATCTCTTTCCTCCACAATTCCTATTGATTATTTGCATCTGCACATGTTGAATATTTTTCACGAATCATTTGTCTTTCAGATGATGCAGCGGTGACTCAGAACCAGCCTCCACCAGACGCAGCAGAATCTAATACAGATCTCACCCTGCAGGACCCCACCGGAGAGCCATGGGGTACGCATCTTTCACTCCATGTTACTCAATGCATGAGGTCATCAGAATGGGCCCGCATCCTGAAAGAGCTCAAGACAGTTCATTTCATCACTGTTGTGTTACTACCTAACAGAATATGTTTTGTCATCCAGCCGTAACCTCATGCTGTAAATGTTTTATTTCCTCCGCAGTGAAGCCACACTTCACACAGCCCACAAAGATGCGCAGGCGTGTGCTAGAGCAGCCCGTTGGAAGCTCGGTGCGTCTCAAGTGTCTGGCCAGTGGCAATCCAACACCAGTCATTTCATGGTGGAAAGACCAGAGCCAGCTGCCCAGCTCTCACAAAAGTAAACGCCCAGAGTGGACACTGACTCTGAAGAACCTGCAGCCTCAGGACAGTGCCAAATACACCTGTCTAGTCTCCAGTGCAGCTGGCCTTATCAATGCCACATACAAAGTGGATGTAATTGGTGAGTTTGGAACCCAAAGTGGATGTTTAGCAATGGAATAGATTTGGTAAGGATGTATAATTAATAATGTATGCTTTTTATATATATATATATATATATATATATATATATACACACATTATTAATTGGCATTATTTGGCTATTGCTAAAAATATACCCCAGGGACTTTTGTGGTACCAGTCTTAAGTCGCTGGGTTATACTTTTAGCAATAGGCTAAAAAAATATTGCATGTGTCAAAATGATTGAATTTTCTTTTATGCCAAGAATCATTAGGATATTAAGTAAAGATCATGTTCCATGAAGATATTTAGTAAATTTCCTACCGTAAATATATCAAATCTTAATTTTTGATAAGTAATATGCATTGCTAAGAATTCATTTAGACAACTTCAAAGGTGATTTTTTTTTTCAGTATTTTTATTTCTTTGCACCTTCAGATTGCAGATTTTCAAATAGTTGTATCTTGGCCAAATATTGTCCAATCCTAATAAACCACACATCAATGGAAAGTTTATTTATTCAGCTTTCTGATAATTGTTCTATATAATAATTAAAAAGATTGACACTTAAGACTGGTTTTGTGGTCCAGGGTCACATATATTTAAAGTTTAAATAATATAATATAGATTAGAATAATATTAACTCAATTGAAGACATTTTATATATATATATATATATATATATATATATATATACACACACAAACTAACTATAACTTTTAACCTAATAAACAAATGTTTGTGGTTTGCTTTATTTTTAATAATTAGGTAACAACTGAAATAATAATAATAATAATAATTTATAATAATTGTCTTTTTGCTAATTTATATGTTAATATACATTTATATTCAAATTATACATAATTCAAAATATTATAAATAATATATAATTATAAATACTATTTTAAATCTTTTACAAATAAATAGTTCACATTCTTTAAATGTTTTGCTACTTTTATTGGTATGGATAGTGTGGAGATAACAGAAAAGGATTGGTGGAATATGAATACATTTATTAGGAATTGTTGCGGGCCAGACTAAGGTTATAAATTAGCACCTCAGCTTAAGAAGTATCTAGTATGCCATGGTTGCACTCACTGTTTCTGTTTACTACTACACCATAATCAGTTAAAAATGTGATGTGCATAGGTAATCTCATGTTAGTTTAGACAAATTGTTCACACTGCTTTAAGTTTCAGTCTGTTTTCTCCACAGAGCGTACCAACTCCAAACCCATTCTGACAGGTACCCATCCTGTCAACACAACTGTGGAGTTTGGTGGAACAGCTTCCTTTCAGTGTAAAGTCCACAGTGATGTGAAGCCAGTAATACAGTGGCTGAAGCGAGTTGACCAAGGCTCAGAGGGGCGCTATAACTCCACACTGGAGGTAGGAGGCCAGCACTTTGTGGTTCTGCCCACTGGGGACGCGTGGTCCAGACCTGACGGTTCGTACCTCAACAAGCTGGCCATCATCAAGGCGCGTGATGAGGATGCTGGAATGTACATCTGTCTGGGGGCTAATACCATGGGCTACAGCTATCGCATTGCCTACCTCACTGTTCTCTCAGGTCAGCTCTCCCCTCAAATCTAGTTGGCTTTACAGCACTAAAATTCACTGTAAAAATGATCATAATATTAATGATGAAAGAAAGTAGTTCCCTTACTATATTCTGTGGAAAGCCGTCACTTATCGTAAATTTACAGTACATTATTGTAAATAATTTACAGTCTTTAGAAATGAGAAAGAACAAGTCATCTTCTAATTCACTGTAAAAAGAAAGTTACAAAATTGAGATTCCTGAAATTCCCTGATTGACGTTTCACATTTGATGGATTTTCATTAAAATGACAGTTTATTAGTTTTTTCTTCATCATTTATGCACATTAATGTTACATCTTGTGTTGTTAAATAAATGATTAATGCATTATTTTAGTGTCATGTTCTTGTATGAAACTATGTGCCTTCACTCTCAAAGTAAAGGGTACAAAAACTAATAGAATTAAGTAATAATAATAATTGTGTGTGTGTGTGTGTGTGTGTGTGTGTGTGTGTGTGTGTGTGTGTGTGTGTGTGTGTGTGTGTGTGTGTGTGTGTATATATGTGTGTATATATGTGTGTGTGTATATATATATATATATGTGTGTATATATGTGTGTGTATATATGTGTGTGTGTATATATATATATATATATATATATATATATATATAAACATATATAAGTTGCACTGGACTATAAGTCGCATTTATTTAGAACCAAGAGAAAGCATTACCGTCTACAGCCGCGAGAGGGCGCTCTATGTTTTCAGTGTAGAATACAGGAGCACTGAGCAGCATAGAGCGCCCTCTCGCGGCTGTAGACGGTAATGTTTTCTATTGGTTCATTTCTCTTAGTTCATTTCTCTTGGTTCATGTCAAATTAATTTTGATAAATAAGTCGCACCTGACTATAAGTCGCAGGACCAGCCAAACTATGAAAACAAGTGTGATTTATAGTCCAGAAAATACGGTATATGTTTATCTCAGCTTGTGGAAAAAAACTTGTGATGAACGCTGGTATAAAACAGAATTTTTTCTTCAGTAGGTTGATATCACGTTATCATAAATGTACATATATATCTTTTGTACATATGTTTTTAGTTCAGTTCGTAAAAACTAAAATGTTGCTACCATATTCTTATGATATAGTAACTTCAACCAAAGCTGCCATTTTTACCAGAAATCCTTACAGTGTAACAGTGAATAAATGACTCTATTTGTTTGCAGATCCCAAGTTGGATAAGGACATCATTCTCCGCCACATCAGCCCTGGTCTTCCCTGGCCGCTGATCATTGGGATCCCTGCTGCTGCTCTGCTCATGGTAGGAGCCATCGTGCTCTGGTTGTGCCACAGCCGCAGACGCCAGAGTGCTTTGCCTCCCCGACCGACAACCTATCGAGAACACCACATATCAGACAAGGAGCCCAGCTCGACCAACAGCACCAACCCTGACCTGTCCAACCAGAGACTAATGGGTATGGGGCCCCCAGCTCTCAGCGGTCCACCAAAGATTTATACCAAGGTCTACACAGACATTCACACTCACACACACTCCCATGCACACATGGAGGGAAAAGTACACCAACACTTCCATTACCAGTGTTAACAGGTGACCATCAGGTTACCGATGCTGCTGCCTCATTTCTCATGAGCTAAGGGCCACTACACGAGGACCACAACCGTACTGTTCTGATGGAGCCCATTTACCTTGAAATGTCTCAGGTCAAGGACTGTCTCACACTCCGTAGAGCTCCAGTAGACCTCAATTTTCCTTTAGGTTCTTCTGAGTTCAAAATTAAGTAACACTGAATAAAGGCAACCCGAGCAAGTGCTAACAGTCCAAGAAAAATACTTGGACCTTTTTGCTATTCAAAAGCCAAGCATTACACAGGAAGTAGAGCAGAGATATTTTATGTTTGGAGAAACTGTGATGATATGTGTTGATGTGTTCTGAACATTAATGTCAGGAAATTAGCAAAGATGTGGTGTTTTCTTTTTCTTGTTTGTTTGTTTTGCAACATTATATTGTAAAGAAATTATGCAAGGAAATGTCAGGGAAAATAGATGGATGACTAAATGGAAAGGGGGTAAGGGCTTCTGTTGTGTTACCATTAAAAGGTGCTTTGTGTGTATGTATGTATGTATTCAGCTCAGCTTTCTGATGATTGCAGTATTATGTAACACTATCAATGTCAATGCAGTCTCACTGTTTGCTAATTACAGTCGAGGAAAGTATTTTATTCCAAACACATTGTGTATCATTTCAAATTACAGATGAGCTGTAAACATGGCATTTCTGTTGGATGATAATATATTTTAACACACAACAAAAGCTAGTCAGCAGGTCTTTAGAAACCTCCTGTGAGCCGATATATAAATCTCATTAAAATCTATAAATGTGACATGTTTATCTGAGATACTGCATGCTGCGATTTGTACTTTGGTGCTCATGTAAGTGTATTTTAATAACATTTTTGTAAGAAATAAATATTTTTTTATTTTCCCCTATGTGTTTAGAGTTTGACCATATAAGCTTGCGTATTTTCGGTGGGAATTGAAAGCTCTCCTCACCCTCCCTAACACGGACTCAGACCACTGTTAGTTCAACAGGCTCAGGAATGCTATAAGAAAATCAAGTTATTCTTTTCAACACCAGGAAAGGAGGGAAATATTCCCAGCAGGATTTGATGGGTATTAATATTCGGATAGGGTTACAAAGAGAGGGCAAGAGTTCTAAAGGCTGTTTCCTCTGTGTTCCCTGTGGATGACAAAGGCAAGAAAAACTCTCCCGCAACACCAAATGCCCCAGAGGTGAGCATTGACTGAGTACTGGACATGTGAACTTTTAAAAGAAAAGGAGTGTAGACTGTTAATATGTGATGATGAATTAGGTTGAGGGACTGTCGGTACCTGCCAATCCAATTGTGCAGTAAAAATAGACAGGGCTAGGCTGCCATCTAGAGGCCGTAATTAGTATTACTACTCAATTTGCAATAATAGAGCCTTGTAGTAAGAAAAGAAAGTGAGAAAGTGACATTCAGCCAAGTATGGTGACCCATACTCAGAATTTGTGCTCTGCATTTAACCCATCCGATATGCACACAAACAGAGCAGTGAACACACACACACACACACTGTGAGCACACACCCAGAGCAGTGGGCAGCCATTTATGCTGTGGCGCCTGGGGAGCAGCTGGGGGTTCGATGCCTTGCTCAAGGGCACCTAAGTCGTGGTATTGAGAGAGAACTGTACATGCACTCCCCCCACCCACAATTCCTGCCGGCCCGGGGCTCGAACTCACAACCTTTCGATTGGGAGTCCGACTCTCTAACCATTAGGCCACGACTTCCCGTAATTAATCCCGTAGTAATATTAATTCTTTCCCAAAAATGTTTTATAAAGCTGTCTAAAACAGAACTGTCTCTGAGCTCAGAACTAAAATCATGTAAATTTCAATTTGAGATGTAAATGTATAGGCATCTTTAATGTGATAATTACAAGGTTAACTAAAGTTGAATGCTCATAATTTCTGTAAGTGCATAGGTCTTGCAAGTGAAAAGTGTGTGTGTGTGTGTGTGTGTGTGTGTGTGTGTGTGTGGAGACAGATCAATAGCTTCAAAGTTTTCAAGTTTTTCATCTTGAAAGAATGCAACAGGAACAGCTGCTATTTTTTCTGGCTTTCTGAATATGTAGCTAAAATTATGCTGCCTCTGCCAGAGGTTTAACAACCACACCTCAACAATTTGTCTACATACTCTAAAATTAGAAGTTCTGATAAAATGTTTTCCATTGCATTTCAAGAGAGACTAGGATTGGTGGTGTCTCAGGTGCTTATTTGAATTGTCGTAAACATATGCTTTTTTTAATGGTGATAATGGCATGTCAGGCAGGATTACCAGAAAAAAACAAATACTGTTAAAACAAACGATAGTATAAGAATAAACAGAAAACATCTGTGACAGACGAATAAGGATTTCATTTTTTATTTCGAGCAAACAATAGCTATATTGATTCTTGAATAGTTTCTATTTATTCAATATTTGTTTGTTTGTTTATAGTTTTTTGTGCTACATGGTTTTGACCTTGATCAGATTGAATAGATCATCACAGAGAACACTCCTCCTTTTTGTGGTTTTGATTTGTCCTTTGACAAAGTGACCATTAAAAACATGTCTTTCATTTATGAAACTGTAGGGTTATGTTTAGCACATTGAGCAGTTATTAGTGTAAAAAAAATGCATTATTAGTATTATTATTAGATTTCTATACATTTTTATTTTGCTCTGATACAGCTAATAGTCATGTGATGCTATGAAACTTTTAATCTAAACTAGAACGGAAAAAGGATGGGGCTTCAAGTTTTGACTTACATTTGGACATCTAAGCATCTTTTATCTGAAACTTTTCTATGTTCTTCTACTTTTGAGCTTTGTTTGTGAGTATCATCTTATAATGCTTTAGACCAAAATGAAAACAAATGAAGGATTTACTCATGGTACATTATACATTTAGAACATAATATTTTTACACTTGGACTGGAAGATTTTTCGGCATGAGAAATCACTTGCTTGTAAAACCAGTATGTTTTCTTTCAGGCTCTCAGACCAGCGGCTCAATATATAATATTTGTTATTATATAAGCACTATATGTTGCATACATAGGCACTAGTTATACATTATATATTACAAATGTTTTTACACGTGGGCTGAAATCTTATACATTTTTTGTATAAGAAATCACTTGCTTATGAAGCTAATATGTTTGTTTTTAGGCTCTCAGGTCACCAGCTCTGGTAAGGAAAAGTTTAATTCTAGAAGTATTTATATAAAAGTCTATCTATCTTGACAAACCTATCTGTTTCAGATGTTGAATGTATTCAGATGTTGAAAATATTATTATATTCCATACATATTTGTAATAACTTTCTGTGTAATAAGATTATTTTAGCAAGTATGAAACTATTTTCATCATTTTTTATGTCTTAGGTTACTGCAATGGAAACATTTACATTCCTATCATCGTAATTCTGTGTAATGCATTACTGCTTTTGTTTGCTGTAAATGTCTTTGTTTTTGTTTAGTTTTTTTGCATGAAAGGACACAGAGACTAGTGCTAGAACTTTTACAGTATGTAACTTTGTTTTATCACAGCTACAAAATAAATGTCATTTTTAAAATAAAAATAGCTATAATTATCATTTTTTTCCGTTTTTTTTTTTTTTTTTTTAAGATAATTATATTGCTGTTTGGTGTAGTGGAACAGCAACTGAGGCTGAGCAATCAGATGACTGGGTAAAAATTTTGCCCATACAATTTTTTACATTTTTTTTATTATTATTAAAAAATAAAACATTTCAAAGATCATGTGATTGATGAATATTAAATATACAAGAAGAAATACAAGCAGTTCTCTATTTCACATGAAACACTACAAAAGTCAAATAGCTGAAGTCTGAATTGTTTATTGCATAACTCACCTCATTCACAGATGACCAGGTTTGGTTGTTAATTAGAAGTGCATCTCAGTTTACTGTTGGTTATCATTTAGTATTCATATCTTCTTGGCTCAATGCAAATTAGTATTTAACGCATTTCTGTGCGATATATGCGGTTACTTACATGAGAAGTATACCATACTTCAAAAATACTGGTTGATGTCAGAAGTTCAAAACATAGCATATGCATTTTTCTTTCGATTTAACTTTCGTGTGAAGTAAGCTTTAATAATGTGATGTAAGTTTGTTTTCTTGTGTGCTGATCTTTTTTTACATACATCTGAAAATTTGTCTAGGCCAGTGCAGTGCATCATTAATGTATTGATGATGTTCATATAAATGTACAATTAAACAGGTCAGTTTAATGCTTTTTAAGCTTAAATGTTATGTCCTCTTACTGAAATGATCATGTTTTTGTACTGTATCGGTAACACCATAAATCGTGGGTCTCCAAACTCAGTCCTGGAGGGCTGGTGTCCTGCAGAGTTTAGCTCCAACTTTCCTCAACACACCTGTCTGGAAATTTCTAGTATGTCTAGTAAGACCTTTTAGCTGGTTCAGGTATGTTTAATTTGGGTTGGAGCTAAACTCAGCAGAAAACCAGCCCTCCAGGACCAAGTTTGGTTACCCTTGCCATTGGTTAACCAAGGGTTGTCGTTACCTGCAATCTCAGAGCTCACCTAATGGGGGCAGCAAAACTCATTAAATTAAAAATGATTGACCTCAGGACACGACAGACAGTTTTAACATCTGGATTACCAGCAGGCCAGAATAAAACCAGCCAAGACAAAAGGCCTTCCTTGTCTTACAGTTTTACTTTCTTTTCTTTTTTTTTCTTTTTTTTGACGACCTGCAGTATGTGTACATATAACTGTAACAGAATAAATTATATATACATGTTTTCACACCATTCTTAAAAATATCATACATTTTTTTATCAAGACCTACTGTACAACACATGCTAGAGTTTTTTATACTAAGATTATGTTTTAATATGTGGTGGTGGTGTGTCAGCCTTTGTTTCTTCTCAGTGGGGCAACTAAACTCACTTTAATTTTACATTAATAGATACAATTCATATGCAGTCCCAGGCTGGATGCTAAAGAAACCTTATTAGTGGTGATAATAATTGATCAACTTTTTTTTTTCTTCTTCAACTTCTCTTTTAGATTTAGGATCTTCAGACTAAAAGAATAAATAGCAACAGATGCGTAGAATGGAAACTTGTGGTTTCACTTTACCTCCTCCATCACACCTTGACTAATGTCCAATGTCTGGTGAAAGGTCTGTGAGAACAGGAAGCCAACAGCAGCAAAGGCATGCATTATACTGTCTTAAAACTAGTGTCGTGCTACAAATGATGATTGTCCAGATTATCCAGGCATTTGTGATACTTTATCTTAATATGTGTAAGTGACATCTTATCCTACCAAAATATTTCAGTTGGACAGCATAGACTTTTAAACCTGAAAAAATAATAATAATACTTTAATGCATTTTAAGTCAGTGGCTTATTTTTAAAAGGTATTGAATGAGTGCAAATGCTTGTAAATCTGTGTGAATGCTTTATTTATTTTTAATTGTGCTTGTTTGTTTCAGATTTTACTCACTGCACAGTTCTCCATCAGCCTGACTCTGTTATCGCAGTTGACCCTGGTGCCAACGTGACTCTGCAGTGCTTTTTTGCAGAAAACTACAGCATGTATGACATGTTTTGGTACAAACAAATCAAGGGCCAGCAGCCATTTGCTATAGTTAAGGCGGGAGCTGTTGCTGATCCCATTTTTCATAAAGGGTATTTGAACACACGCTTCAATATCAGCAGGTCAAAGAAAATACTTTCTCTTAGTATCATGAACATTAGTGCCTGGGACGAGGCGGTCTATTACTGTGGAGTGGAGATTTACTTTGATATTGAGTTTGGAAATGGGGTATTCTTACATATGTCATCCTTTAACACTGCAGGTGAGTTGTTGTTGTTGTTATTTTTTTTTGTTTTTGTTTTTTTGAGCTGAAATTAAATTATTTCCAATTTTTTAAATTAAACTGGCTGTGCTTCTACTACTGAACTTGTCAGTTTATTCCCATGAAGATGAAATCAGATACATTCACATTTCGTAAGCTCTTCAGTGGGCATGTTGTAAGAGTGATTTTAAGTCATTAAAAAAATAATAATAAACAACTGCCCTGTTCTGTTTTTTTGTTTGTTTTTCAGCTGTAGATCCAACAGAGAGAGATTATCTTAAGGCAGTTGTAATCTTTCTGTGCAACATTATTGGAATATGTGCTGTGTGGATCATATTTCTCTGCATCAGGATTAAACAACAAAAGGGTCAGTTTTGTTATACTTTATATTATGCGTCACATATATAATATATATCTTTTTTTAATGCTCTTCTGCACTCCTATAACCTGAAATGTAACCTCAAAACCAGCAAAGAGTGAATCATATATTAAACATAGTAGAAAGAGTAATGACATTTGATAAGAATAGGTATAAAACCACTGTTTACCTCAACATCATGCTTACATTAATCTTACATTGTTGTTGTTGTTGTTGATTTATATTGTTTAGAAAGGCAATCCTTAATCAGTGTTTAAAAAAATACATATATATCTTTTTTATAGCTTTATGTCCAGTTTCTTCTGTCTGTAGCCAGTGACATTTTGAAGTGTCTCATGCAAAGGTAAAGTTATTGTTTTGTGCTTTTCAAATTTCTGTTTGTGCAGTCAAAAGACGTTAAATTCAAAATTTTGTAAATTTTTAAATATATATGGTTTTGTACTAACCTGTTTTTCTTCTTCTTTTTAAATTTATTTATCTTGTTTTTGTTTTGGTTGTTTGAACAGTCATAGATCCAGTTTTTGAGCTAATCAAGATCAAAGCCGGAGACAGTGATGCCCAATAAGTCAAGATCATTCAAGAAGGAAACATCTTGGTCAAAAAAAATTGGCCATATTTCTTTAATTTACCATATTCACTACAATTACTGTACAAGTACTGTATATGTTTTGACAATACAACGTTGTTTGTTCAGTAGAATCTACAATTTGAACAAATGTGCTACAACAACTTATTATGTTCCATTTAAAATTGGAATGCTAAAGGAATTTTGTGTGAGGGTGGGATTGGGGAGGAATAAAAAAGAATAATTCTGTCATGACAATTGTATAAATTCAAATATGTTGAATGTACACAATGTTGTTACAAAATTAGATGCAGTAATGGAATTTGCAGAAAGACACAGCTAGTTAGTAAATAAATCACAAGAATCAAAATACAAAGCAAGTGTAATTAAATCTGCTGTCTATTAGATTCTACACACTTCTGTATTCAATCCCAGTATGGTCAATCACACTGGGGTTGTTGATTTGGCTGTACACACTGTCTTGAGGTGTTTCCCCCTTCCTTCGCACTCTTCTGTTATTTGCCTTCTTAAAATGCAAAGCAGCATAACTCAACATCACTGCATCATGGTCCTATGAGATTAAAACATGATAGACAGAAACACACAATTTAAAAAAGAAAGAACACTTAAAAATATGTTTTATATTATTATTTCATATAATTTAATGTTAAATGTACACTTTAAGAATATAATGTACAATGATCAGTATTTTCCTAATGACAATTTCATGATTGGTTTATAAAGGCTACTACGAACACCTTTTCCAATTTTTATCACAGAATAAGGCAGGAAATATATTTTATGGTTTCTAAATGATATGTCAATCAGTACTACATTTTTCATATAGTTTATGTGTACCTGGAGAAAACTCACATAAACCATATATTTTCGCAATCGTGTGTTTATTGTCTTCACGTTTCATCAGTAAAGACATTTCTGCTTTTTATTCAGCTCCTCATTTTGGATACTTATACTATCGGCTCTCTTTTAATCTATTTTAATTTAAATCTAGATTTATATCTAGAAACCTCTATGTGAAAACACCTGCCTGAATAAAGTGCGGGGGACAAATTTACATTTTATAAAAATAAAATATTCATTAAATGTTAAAAATGCAGTAGTTATACACATATCAATATAAATAAAGCTTGTTCTCTTTCGTTCTTGCTGTTTGATTGGGAAAGGTTTAAAGCATGTCGAGGTGTCTTGTCTTTTTTATGCTATCTGACTAAAAACTATTCATACTTTGAACTATTATTATTACAGTATTTATTTAAAAAAAATTGAGTGTCTTAAAAAAATGATTATCACAACACTGGTAAAACAGGCTTATACTGATTTTCTCATCCTCCAAATTATACTTATCAATCCTGTTTTTATTATCATTATTATAAAAAAACAGGATTAGAATAGAATTCTATTTTAAATAAGAGAAATGTTTTTCTACAACAACAGTAGAATTTACAACAGCAAAACCACTATACCCTGTAAACTAATAATAATAGTAGTAATAATAATAATAATAATATAATTCAATTTCTAATTCCAGAGTAATTAAGAGGTGGGAAACAAAGCAGGTTTTTTTTAAACCTGCATCACGGCATTTGCTGTTGTATTAATACAGAAGCATCTGTTTTGATACACATATCATCCAGGAGCACAGCCCTATTAAGAGCCGTATTCCATGTGCCCCTTTTATTCTTTGAGCACCAGCCCCTCCAAAGGTCTCTTCTGAAGACATAATTTTATTTGTAACCTTAAGGTTTCAAGGTTAGAAATATGGCCAGTAACAGAAGAGAATGCAAATGATTCTTCTACATCTGTGAGGTTTTTACCACATTCAAGCAACAGAAAAGTGACAGATTTTGTGGAAAAGGTCATTTGTAAACTTGCATGTACAGTATGTTAAGTTCTTTGACATTAGACATTACATTAATATACTTTTCTGCCCCTTTGCAGATTATAAGTGAATACTTCTTTATATACAGAACTTTTGAACTGTGAAAAATGTTAATTCTTATTTTGAATTATGAATTATAATTGATTTATGACACACACCTGACTGGAGGGATGCTCTTTTTCAGTGTCTTGTAGCATTTTTTCTGGGTGAAAGAAAAAAATTGTTGTAATGGAAGCCTTTCAGGTAACTAAAAAAGCTGAATATTACCCCATAGATTTTAATCATTCAGATCAGGCAGAAACATTCTTAAAACTTTTCCCAGGTGTGTTTTACTAGTCATTTTAATCTAATTTACATTAGAGAGGGATTTTTATTTAAGCCCATTAAATCAAGCACTTTTGTAAGGAGACAAGTTAAATAAAAAAGCTCACCTTTGCTGTTGTAGTATTTTTCCTTTTTAAAACTTGAAATAGCTTGAGCAGTGATCACAACCACACAAATGCCCAATAACACACCCAAGATAATGACTAGAGGATCCACTGGCTTTACTGCAGGAGAGTAAGACGAAACACATTGTGTGTATGTTAATTTACCGTGTCAGTTGCAGAGATGTACATTTATGATTCATATTAAACAGAAAAGACTTGAATGATTCTTACATTATGCATTAATTAAAATTTAAACATTTACTGAATATGCATATAGATGCTCTGTATTGTCTGTTGTATACAGCAAATATGTTTTCTTCATAAAAAAAAAAATACAGAAATATTTTAGTTCCAAATATTTTTTGTTCAGCCAGAGAAAAAATATCTATATATATATTTAGGCACTTACCCATATTTATTTTTGTTCCATTCCCAAACAGAATTTTTCCGCAGGTGACTACAGCGCAGTAGTAAGTGCTAGTGTCAATTTGACTGCTAATGTTTTTTGACAGTTTGAATGTGCAGCTCTGTGTAGAGTCAGTCTCACACTGATTAGAATGATTATGAGTATGAAGGATTTCTGGAACAGATTGTCCTGAATCTGATCTGAACCAGAACATCCTGATATCTGTGGTGCTGTGTTCATACAGCACAGAGCACCGCAGGGTCACTGTATCTCCAGACTGGACTGGCTCTGAAACGGGATGCTGAAGAACAGACACCTTGAATTCATATCGGTGGTTTTGTGACCCTAAACAGACATGGAGACATTTTATGCAGAGGGCTTTATCTGAAATATACAAAGACACATGTTTAAGCAAATGTCTTATTTTAGAATATAAAATAACATGGACTATAATTTTGCAAATAATTATATGTCACAAATAATTACTATTTAAATCCATTCATTTACTGAGGATTTTCCCCCCTTCAACTTAAAATTATGTTGTAAGAAATTTTAACAAGTAGACTACATTTTTTGAATCTTCAATAAATTTACTTCTCAGGGATAAAACACAAACCTTTCAAAGCCAAATATGTGCCTCCAGCAAAGTAAGTTTCATACTTTCTCCAGCCACAGTAATACATAGCTTCATCAGATGAAGTGACATTTGAAATCCTTAAATTACATTTTTCTGTGTCTGTCTCGATGCTAAAGCGTGAGGATTCAATGTTTTCAAAGAAATGAGGGGTTTTGGCTAATTTCTGCACCATTGCAACAGCTTGTGGTTGGTGTCCAGAAGTTTGCTTGTACCAAGTAATTGGATCACTGTGATCCATCAGAATAAAGCAACGCAGCGTGACATTGTCCCCAACAGAGACTACCATCACTGGATCTGGTTGATGAACAATCTTAGAATGTGATGGGTCTGTAGGTAGGGGGTGAAAGAGCAAATAAGTAAATCACATGTTTAAGGTAATACACTCTTTGATTAAAATTATTGCAGTAGACAGAAAAATATAGCCCTTATTAATTTTTTTTCAGTCATAGCCTATGTTAAAAATTATTATGTGATGTACAAATGTTCTATAAAGGGATAAAGTAACGTATATAATAGAGGAAGATAAAAATAAAATAGGAATAGAAAATTGGAGGCGAGTTACAATTAAAGATAATTATTAAAGAAATGCATTTAGATACAGTATGTATTGCACTTACACGTTTCCCATAGAAGCATGACAGATATCCACATAATCATCATCATCTCGGCAGTCTGTGAATGATTGGCTTGCCTTGATAAACTGCAAGATTATACTGTACACCTCTATATTGACTTTTTGTGACATCACATACTTCCTGTAACCTTTTCTTGTGAACACTACTGCTGTTTGTAGGACAGTCAGGATATAATCTCAAAGAAGCATCTCAGTATGTTAAAAAATAGTTTGATATATACAATTTGCAAACTTTTATTTAAAAGTACATAACTTATAACTGAATTTAAAAGAAAGTGGTTCAGCTGTTGCGGAGACACAAAGGCCCAAACTAACAAACAAATAACAAAACAACAGGAAGAGGTGGGAGATCAAAGAGGGGAAATTTGTACCACAGCACAGGGACAAAATTGTGAAAAAAGCGGTGAAAAGGTGGTGAAAAGAAAGTCAGCTACAGTGACCTAATTTTAGTTTTAATTAAATTAACCCTCTTAGTAGTGCAAAGAACATATCCCAAATATAAAAACTCAAAATATGTAATTTCCATACCTAAAATAACTATTTTACAGCCACAGTTATGCAGATTGTCCTTTAACCCAGCTAAAAGGCTTCCTACCGGTGGCCATCCTTCACAAAACTTAACATCCGCCCGTTTTTATGCAGTCTATGCATCTACCACAGTTTTATCATTTGTAGATTGCAAAATGTTTCAATACAAGCATTTCAGTCAAATGTAATTTATAAAATATATCAAACCTTTGACCCAGGGGAGAAAATCAACCTGCTGCAACAGTTTAAATTCAGAACAAAATCGTGAAGAAAAAAAAAAGAAAAAAGGCAGATTTGGCAACCCTGCATCCAACGAAGTTGAGCCAGCCCTTGTTTCTAGACAAACTTAAACAAAATTTGTGATATGACCACACATATTTGTAGATTTAAGCATTTTACTCACCCTGTGATGGAGAGGGGCACATGGAATGCTTGGTAACTACATTTAGGTTAAAAAAAAAACTGTGTTTTTACTGTTCAAAGTTATTTTTATACGTTCAAGGACTAACGTTTATTTTGAACAATTACAGACAAGTAATTATTTATATATATATTATATTATATCACATTTGTTTGTGCTTTAAGAGGTTATAGTATGTTAGCATGATGTGGTTTGCTCTAAACTGCTGGATGATACAAGTTTGTTAAATTGGTAGGAGCTGGGTAAATTGAGCCAAAGGCCCTGGGGTAAGGTGAGCCCATTCTTATGATTTTAAAGTATTATTTTAATGTAAATTGTATTTCATTATTTTGCACCAAACATGATTGTGATGTTTTGAACCTAAAATAACAACAACCTTGTGTCATATCATCATTTTATAAATTGCAAGATCTCATATTTTACAATGAATTAAAAAAATGATCAATGCAGGGGAAATAGATTGGGTAGCAGCTCCAATCTGACAATTTCAGGCATCATTCAGTAAGATTAAGAGTGTACTATTGTGGATCAAAGGTGTCTTATTATCGAGATTGGAACATATCTGATCATTAAAGGTAAAATTTCTAATTAAAATGATCACAATGACTGTCAGTCCTAAAACAAAAACAATGTTTGTGTTATAATGAATTAATTATATATTTTATTTATCCTTATACATTTTATTTATCCATTTATGTGATTAAATTATCCTTTTATGTGGTTGTCATTTATTTGTAAATTGAAGCAAAAAAAATGTTTTTTATATTTTTGCATTTCTAAAACAATACTTGAACTTCTAAAATATATCCTGATTCCTTAATTATTTTAAACCTTTGAATGATTGTAGGTCAGAAAGTTTTAGCATCAAAGATCTCAAAGTCTGATCATGATCATGTGAAACAGGTGAATAATGGTAAACATGCATTGCTTTAATTTAATAACTTTTGTGACATAAGTATTTATAATACCATTCTTTTATGTGTTCATACTAAATCTAGAAACATTTCATGTGTATACATTTCAGAAGAAAGGCTCTGTCCAGCAGTGCTTAGTGTAGCGGGGCTCCCTCGCCTACACGAGGAGCGATTACCGTGGCACTACCTCTAGCTTAAACATGACTACGCCACCCTGATTACCAGGGAAAACATTAACACTCTGTATCTAAGATTTTACACCAGGCACACAGGAACGAAAACTTTCAGGAAAGGCTAGAGACGTGGATGCCAATAATCAGGAATATTTATTTAAGCACAATGATTTTTTTTAAAACAGGTATCAAAATTTGGGTTATCAACATTCACAATAAGAAAAGGAGAGACCACAAGATAAAAGGACACCGAGGCTTAATGGCAGACACACGACCTTAATAAGCACAAAGCTTCTATATCACTCTCAACCCGTGTACGAATATCAGCACACACACCGCAATAACATCAAGAAATCACCACGCAGCACTCGGTGACACGCCCTCCACCGCATAAGGGCCCACTAGTGGCCTGCCTTCAAGCCTCGGCTCCTGTAACGAGAGCAACACGTTACTACAGGTCTCAATATACCACAATCACACTCACACCAGCCATACACAATAACATTTAAGTTAGTAAACCCAAAAAATACTATAATGAAGATATGAAGGCTCAGGGCCAACGCTATTACCCTCGCTGGCCTTCTACCAACAGTTTAGAAACAAAACACAAATAAAACGAAATTACTAAATACGATAGTGTCAAACACTCAAAGTAAACCAATCAAATCCATCAGCACAAACAGTGAAAAAAATAAATATAAATAAAAAAGAAATACTGAAAACAAATAATGGTACAATAAACAAAAATCCGTAAAAGTGTCAGGTTGAAGATACCCAGCGATCACAATGACACACACTAGAGGACGAGCGAGCGTCACACGCCCACCCAACACATAAACTGTATGCACGTGTGTGGAGAACAGTTTTGGGATCGCGGAACTCTTAATATCAACAAGCAGCAGCGTCAGATCGCGTTGCTCCCCAGACGTCACCCAACATTAATTCCTCCTTTAACTCATAAACCCGTCGCCCATCCACACCACGCCTACACAGGACACGGGAATGCAAGAGGGGCACGAAAAGCTCACGCCGTAAACTCAAAGCATCGTGAGACACGGGACTGCAAGAGAGACATGAGATGTGCTCTGGAGCCGCCAACAGCCGCAAACTATCCCGAAACTCGGGGCGGAAGAGCTACCGGAACAAGGGGCGGTCCCACGGCAATGACGCGACACTCAACTGGTAAGCACACGCAAGGAGTTGTTTTCATGCCATTTTTATATCGTCCCCTCCTGTTCGTGATTGGACTCACACTACCCCAAGCACATTTGGACTTAATTACGAGCCACAATACATCCCAATACAGTCGGTTGGCATGTACTTTAGGGCTTGGTGGAGTTCTTGTTCTTGTGGGTTTCGTATTTAGGAGAAGTATGTGTTAACAGTCTGGTAGTGTTTTTATTATTATTATTATTATTATTATTATTGCATTTATCTTTGAAAATACTTATTTTTGTAATGCATCTATTTTTAGAGGTTCTAGACAAGACAACCTAGTGAGAAGGCAGTCACGTGCTCAGATTAGAGGAGGATTTTATTAAAGAAGAAACTATACTTTTAGCAATTTAAATCTCATTTTGATTAGTTTGTGCTGTCAAACTAGGCAGGATGTTCTTTTTTGTAAAAGCACGTGAGGTGGAACGAGCGTCAGCTTCTAGGAATGAAGCGAACTCTGGCAGGGATGCTGGAAGTATGGCTTTGAGACGCAGCGTCTCGTTCCCTTCGGGGAACCATGGTTACATACGTAACCTGGGACGTTCCCCTTCAGGAATTCGGGCTGCGTCCGAAAACGCTACGGGAACGAGAATGCCCACGCCGCCAGACTTGCAAGTCCTTGCCTAGTGTGTATACAAGGAGCAGAGCTAAGGCAAGAGAAAGAAGAGCCGTGAGTGTCTTGCAGATGTAAACCATAAAATCTGATGAATGTGAGGGGTGTGGACCATCCAGCTGCGTTGCAGATATCCTGTATAGACACACCTGACAAGAAGGCCTTGGAGGCTGTCATACTTCGGTTCAAGTGAGCCTTGACTCCCAATGGTGAGGGGAGATCATAGGACTCAAGGTTTTAGGATAGCATCCTGATCAACCACTTAGCATAAGCTTCTTCTGGCCGGAGGCCTCAGCCTCAGTGCACCGTAGAGGAAACATGTAACCAGAGGGTGTCTGCCCACTGAATGGCCACCAAGAGGGGTGTGGTAGGCTGTAATGGCCGCCACGTAGACCCTCAGGGTTGAGTGGGTCAACCCTGCAGAGAGAAGGGCCTGCAGGAACTCCAGAACTGTCCCAACTGGCCAAATAACTGGGTTGAGCTGGCAGTCTTCGTATCAGGAGGTGAAAGGTTTCCACCTCAAGGTGTACAGTTTTCTCATGGAGGGAGTTGGATTGGAGGATGATCTCAGCAACCTCAGTTGAGAGACCAAAAGCTACGAGATGTGCCCCCTCAGGGGCCACTCCCATGACGTCCATAGCTCCTGGGAGCAGAGCGATCGGGGAAAAAGTGTACAGACGAAGCCTCTGCCAAGTCTGCACCATGGCATCCAGCCCCAGTGGAGCCGGACGTGTCAGAGAAAACCAAAGGGGACAGTGTGATGTCATCTGAGTCGCAAACAGATCCACCTGACTAAATATTCTCCAAATCTGCTTCACCACCTCCGGGTGAAGCTTCCATTCTGTCTGAGACAGAAACACAGAGTTGGGGTGGTGTTAGCGCAGTGGACAAGACGCATGCCTGTGGTGTGAGAGACCCGGGTTTGAATCCACTGTGAAACGCCAGTGTGTCCCTGAGCAAGACACTTAACCTCTAGTTGCTCCAGAGGCGTGCAACCTCTGACATATATAACAATTGTAAGCTGCTTTGGATAAAAGCGTCAGCTAAATGAATAAATGTAAATGTAACACAATTTCAATTCTCTGTATGTATGTGCTGTACATCTGGAAGAATTGAGAAAATAAAGCAGACTTTGACTTTGACTAATATTGGCCATATTATAGTTCTAAAACTTAATGTGGGCTGGTGGTAGGTTTAGGTGACAACCACCAGAAAGGAAAGGGATCAGACATTTATCTGGTTGAAATATGGCTACTTAACAATAAGGGAATTAGGCACACATTATTATTTGTATAAATTTATGATAAATACAAAACACAAGGATGCCGGTAGCCATATCACCCTGGAGCCCAAGACCGGTTTCCCACTGAAGCTAAGCAGGGCTGAGCCTGGTCAGTACATGGATGGGAGACCTCCTGAGAAAACTAGGTTGCTGAAGGAAGAGGTGCTAGTGAGGCCAGCAGGGGGTGCTCACCCTGTGGTCTGTGTGGGTCCTAGCGCCCCAGTGTAGTGATGGGGACACTATACTGTCAACAAGCACCGTCCTTCGGATGAGACGTTAAACCGAGGTCCTGACTCTCTGTGGTCATTAAAAATCCCAGGAAGTCTTTCGAAAAGAGTAGAGGTGTGACCTCGGCATCCTGGCTAAATTCGCCCATTGGCCTCTGACCATCATGGCCTACTAACAATCCCCATATCTGCTGATTGGCTTCATCACTCTGTTTTCTCTCGACCAGTAAGCTGGTGTGTGGTGGGCGTTCTGGCGCACTATGGCTGCCGTCGCATCATCCAGGTGGATGCTGCACACTGGTGGTGGATGAGGAGATACCCCCTGACAATGTAAGCGCTTTGAGTGCCTAGAAAAGCGCTATATAAATGTAATGAATTATTATTATTTTAATTTAGAATTCAGAAACAGGACCGATTATAGTTTCTGACGGTGAATAATGAAATTTTCCCCATAGCCTTAAAGGGGTCATATGATGCGATTTCAAATTTTCTTTCTCTTTGAAGTGTTACAAGCTCTTGGTGCTTAAAGAAGTTCTGTAAAGTTGCACAGACTAAAGTCTCAAAAACAATGAGATATTCTTTATCAAAGTTAAGCCTCTGCAACACCCCCCTAAAATGGCTCATTCAAACACGCCCCCACATGTCTACGTCACAATGTGGAAATATTTGTGTAATACCACCCAAATGTTCACACAGAGAAAGAGGGCGTGGTTTCAGTAACTGCAGTTAGTATTGAAGCAGCCATGTCAGGGAGATGCTGTGTGTATCTAGGCGAAAACAAAAGCACTTTATTTGGCCCTCTGAAAGTAGATACATTTAGGAATTAAGTTTACTGACAACAGAACAACAACACATTTTATGAAAAGGGGTATTACATTTCCAACGAGTACTTGCGATGTTCAGCCAATCACAATGCACTGGGTCAGCTGGCCAATCAGAGCAGAGTAGGCTTTTTGCATTTTCTTTTTCTATTTCAAAATTATACTTGAGTATGTTACATTGTGCAAGCTATTGATGTTAAGATTTGTTTAATTTATTTGTTTGGAATGTTTTCTTCCACTAAATAATGAACTAAGAACAACTTCACAATGACCGATGCACACTCTTTCTCCTCCTTCTCCCTACTCTCAGAGATGGACGTTTCCAAACTTCTCCTGTCCAATCATCCTACTACTTGTCCACTTGATCCGATCCTCACTCACCTTCTTCAAGCAATCTCTTCTTCAGTCATACCTTCACTTACTCACATTATCAACTCCTCTCTTCACTCTGGAACATTTCCCTCAGCATTCAAGCAGGCTCGAGTAAGCCCACTGCTCAAGAAACCATCTCTAAATCCAGCACTGAAAACTACAGACTGGTATCCCTTCTTCCATTCATTGCAAAGACACTTGAGTGAGCTGTGTTCAACCAGCTTTCTATGTTCCTTGTACAGAACAACCTCAGGAACAGCAACCAATCTGGCTTCAAAAGTGGCCACTCAACTGAGACTGCTCTGCTCTCAGTTACTGAAGCCCTGCGACTAGCAAGAGCAGCTTCAAAATCCTCAGTACTCATCTTACTGGACCTGTCTGCTGCTTTTGACACTGTTAATCACCAGATTCTCCTGTCCACCCTCAGAAAGATGGGCATCTCTGGAACCGCTACCTCTCTGACAGATCCTTCAGTGTGTCTTGGAGGGGTGATGTTTCTAAGTCACAACACCTTGCTACTGGGGTTCCTCAAGGCTCAGTACTTGGACCACTTCTCTTCTCCATCTACTTGACGTCATTAGGATCTGTCATTCAGAAGCATGGCTTTTCTTATCACTGCTACGCTGATGACACCCAACTCTACTTATCATTCCAAGCAGATAACCCGACGGTAGCTGCTCGCATTTCAGCCTGTCTGAGTGACATTTCTAGCTGGATGAATGACCATCACCTTCAGCTTAACCTTACAAAGACAGAACTCCTGGTGATTGCAGCTAACCCATTGCTTCATCACAACTTCTCTATACAGCTGGGCTCATCAACCATTACTCCTTCAAGGACAGTCAGAAACCTAGGAGTTGTGATGGATCATCAGTTAAGCTTCACAGACCACATTGCTACAACGACCCGGTCCTGCAGGTTTGCCTTATACAACATTAGGAAGATTAGGCCCTTCCTGTCAGAGCAAGCCACCCAACTTCATGTCCAAGCTCTTGTTCTCTCCAGACTTGACTATTGTATTGCTCTCCTGGCGGGCCTTCCTGCATGTACTGTCAAGCCTCTGCAATTAATACAGAATGCAGCAGCAAGGGTTGTCTTCAATGAGCCAAAAAAAGCTCACGTTACTCCTCTCCTCATCAGGTTACACTGGCTACCAGTAGCAACTCGCATCAAATTCAAGGTACTGATGCTTGCCTACAAGACGACCACTGGCACGGCACCAATATACCTAAACTCACTGGTTAAATCCAGTGTTGGGGAAAGTTACTTTTAAAAGTAATGCCTTACAATATTGCGTTACTCCCTAAAAAAGTAACTAAATACGTTACTTAGTTACTTTTTATGGAAAGTAATGTGTTACATTACTTTTGCGTTACTTTCACGTTACTTTTTAAATATGAGCAAGGCTCGATTGTTTTTAATATAAGAAGTTCTATTTATAGCAAATGTAAAAGCCCTTTCACACCAAAAAGTGTAATGAATAAACCTCATGCTGAAGGAAAAGTAAATTCACGTCTGTACAGTAGAACACAGGAGAAGAAGGTTCAACAATTTCAACAAAAAAAACAATGAAGCACAATTGTTAGTGTATCTAAAGTCATTTTTAAATTATTAGTATGGTTGAACTGGATCATTAAAGGTCAGCAGCAAAGACACTGTTAATAAAATGGGAATAGATACATTTGTGTTATTTAATATATTTAGTTATTGCAGGTTTGCGTCATATTCTGAGTTTGCATTTCACTGTTTTGATTAATTTTGATGAATACTAAATCTGTTTTGTTTTGTTTTTTTGTGAGTGGGATGAATTAATGCACATTCACATTTAGTCTAGAACTACAGTAACATCATGTTCACACAGTGCACACAACGCCTCCATACTTCCGATTTCTCCCAATATGGGAACAGGAGGCTTGTCAGTCAAAAAATGGGAATACAAAGTAACTGGCATTACTTTTTTGAAAAAGTAACTCAGATATTTTCTTGTAAATTAAAAAGTAATGCGTTACTTTACTAGTTACTTGAAAAAAGTAATCTGATTACGTAACTCGCGTTACTTGTTATGCATTACCCCCAACACTTGTTAAATCGTATGTGCCCTCCAGAAGTTTGCGCTCTGCAAGTGAACGACGCCTTGTGGTGCCATCCCAAAGAAGTTCAAAATCACTCTCACGGACCTTTTCCTGGACTGTGCCCAGCTGGTGGAATGACCTCCCTATCTCAATTCGTACGGCTGAGCCTTAATCATTTTCAAGAAACATCTAAAGACTCATCTTTTTCAACACAACTTAACCAACTAATACTAGCACTTTTCCTTTTCTTGTCTTTTCATTTAAAAAAAAAAAAACCTGGCTATGCGTTCTATACTAGACTAACTGAGACTTGTCATGGCACTTGTATACTGTTATTGTTCTCTTGTTGACCTGACTGCTTCTATTGTTCTCATTTGTAAGTCGGTTTGGATAAAAGCGTCTGCTAAATGATTAAATGAAAATGTAAATGTAAGAATATTTCCTCACCTTATAACCTGCAACATTTACTGCCCAAACCCTAAATAAATAACTTATTTCAGTAATTTCCCAATGGATACAATTCTCTTGCAGTATAGTTTAGAGATTATAGATTTTCTCTTAGAGTTGCCCCCCCCACCCTGCATATGCTTACACAATATGCCTCCAGAGTGTGGACTGGTAGACTTTATTTATAATTATATGTGGGAGGGATAAGATTCAGTCTAGACTTAGGCTCCGCCTCCAACAGAGTGGCTATCTGAAACACTCATGTTGGTTTCTAGTGTTTGTTTGCCTGTCCTGAGTTTCTCAGGCAGGCCATTATTAAATGTAATGTATATTAGAGAAATAGGCATCACAACAGTCATGTTAGTTAAAGTTGTTAAAAATTCATCCTTATATCTGTGTATGAATATCATTTGTTTAGGCTCCAAAATACACTAATAAGAGATTTGGTATCTCTTGGGACCATTAAATGTATTATCTGCATCAAAGATATATTCAATATATGCATCAACTTGTATTTGTGTTTAGTCTGCAGTGTTGAAATAGATTTGCATGTGTGAGTGAATGTGTGAGTTTTTATTTGCATGTATGTGTGCAGAAGTGCATCTGTGCTTAAATGTGTGTGTGTATAAGGTGTTGTGCAGACCTGTTATTTTAAGTGGTTTCTCTGTACCACTCCTTTCTTCTTGTTACCACCATCCTCGCTTACATTACCCATGACCACTCATATCTACCGACTTATACCATCCTCAGTGGGTTTCTCAATAAACAACTCACTTGACGCAACATATTTTAATATTTCCACAGGATGTATAGTTATTTTTGTCACTGTTAAAATAAGTGATCAAATGCATGTTCTTTTATGGAATACTCAAAAAGGTAATCTCTAGGAAGCACTAAATCAAGTATAGTTTTATGCTTATAAGTTAATTTGAGATTAAAGTAAAATTGCAGTTGCAACACAATAAATATTGCATTTAAAAATAAACATGTTGTATTGTTCTTTGAATGGAATACCTGGTCTGTGTTGGTTTTTGTGTGGAAGTGTATCAATCTGATCAATTCTAAAACGCTGTGCAAAAGATAAAGTCAAGCTTAAGGGTTTTTTTTATTATATGTTGTTGATAATCAGGAAGACAGCTCGTGAGACCTTATATCTCTCAGGGATAAAACCACAATGATGCACAATAAGTTTCCAAACCATGCCCACTATGTGCAGAGACAAGTACTGCTGCTCAATATGATGATTCAAAACCATGGCCATGCAGACCACACTAGTTGTCACATATGGAATTTGTTACAAAATTAAACTTTCTGTAACTTTTTTTTCTAGCAGTGGTATGGTATGATGATTTTAAATAGCTAGTTGAGTCTAGTCAAGTTGTCACATTTGTATTATTCATGTCACTATAAATGAAATTAAATCACACAAGTTATGAATTTGGCTCAAAAGCTAACAGACTGTTAATAACGGTAGTTTCCATTGTGAGAAAAATACCTAATGTAGTATAACAACTATGTCCAGCTACCGCGTGAAGTCACAAAAGTCAACACGTGTTCACTGTACTGTGGATTTGACTTCTAACACCTGTGTAAATATTCAATAGCTTTTATATGGCCAAGGCTGTACATTCAACCTGAAATAAACGGAACTCTTCAATATTCTTCATCTATCTGTTGGTGAAGGCTAATGTGTTATTTCTCTGACCGGGAAAAATCAGATTTTCATTTGGATTCAGATAAATAGCACAATTTCATTTGGCTTCGAGGTAGATAGCTATATAAGTTTTACAAATGTCTGTTTGCAACATTATTACTGTTTTTTTTTAACGACGGCTCTTTATTATGCTACCGTCTACAAAGGTTTATCTATCCCAAGTACATGTGTTGATCTTTCTCGTTTGAAACTGCACTGCTGTAACACGTTGATTCTTATCTTGAACGTGACTACGCCTGCCAGGCAATAATTGAGGATGAAAGGGCATTTGTTCAGGTTTCCTTTGTGGGTAAACATTAATTCTCTTTAGGCCTAATCCCCACCCTAAGGTGATAAATCAGCCAAGGCTTATATAATGTGCCTCATCGCCTCGCCCTCCTGCAGTCAGAGTTTTTCTACTCGATTATGTGACAGCCTCTCAGACCATATCCAGCTCCAGACAGCTTCATCGTCATGTTGTTCAGTCAGTGGGCTCTTCTTTTGACCGTGTGTATGCCTCAGCCACAGCGGGTTTCTTCTTTTAACCTGGACACGCAGAACGTGATGAAGAAGAGTGGCGAAGCTGACACTTTGTTTGGGTTTGCTATGGCCATGCATCATCAGCTCAAGCCTTCAGAGGAGCGCGTGTGAGAAACCTGTTGTTGTTGTTTATTTTTTTATTTTTAAGTTATAAATGTTTAAGACCGATACAAACTGTTGTGCACCTGTAGCAATACTGCATTAAGATTTTCTATTAAATATCTAACAGTTCAAACCTTAACACTGTATAATAACATAATTTAATCATTAATAATAACATAACTTATTAATATTGTTAAAATATGAAATTATGATCTGCTACACAAATAATGAAATGATAATGAAAGGACATCACTTGCATCTTCAGATTGCTGATTGGAGCCCCTCGTGCTAAAGCATTGCCTGGTCAAAATGCCAATATATCTGGAGGTCTGTACAGATGTAAATTCACACAATCTAATGATTGTGAACGCATTCAAGTTGATATAAAAGGTTGGTTGTGCTTTACTTATTATTAATTTAGTGCATATTTCTAATTTTCTAACAGTCAGTTAAAAGTGCTGCATATGGTAATAAGTAAATTCTTTATTTTTTAATAATGCAAGAAGTTTAAGTATCTTAAAGAGCTTATTCTAATCCTAAAGAACGTTCCACAAACAATCCTGGAAAAGATTATAGAGAAAAACAATGGCTGGGCGTCCGTGTCCGAAGTCAGGGACCAGGAGGCAAAGTAGTGGTAAAGAAATGTCTTGAGTTGTTCATTTTAGCTGGTTCTAATTCATTGTGAAAACACTATAAATTTCTATATTTTTGTACATGTGATAGCTTAATGTTTTCCTGACATTATGTGTAAAGTTGGTGTTCTGTTTTATCTAGACTTGTGCCCACAGGTACCAGGATTGGAGTTTTGAAAACCAGCGTTTATTGGGCAGATGTTTTGTCCTGGAACAGGACCTTACCTTGATGACGGATGGAGAGTCCACAAGAACAATTTGTAGGAATCGGGAACCAGATAAGCACAAGTTTGGCTACTGTCAACAAGGCGTCTCTGTAGCATTTTCCAAAGACAACAGATATCTTGTCTACGGAGCTCCAGGAGCATATGACTGGAAAGGTACTGCAAAACTTTATAGGAAGGAGGTATTTTATTGACAATGGAAAACTTATATTTATTTGTAATTTCTTCAGAACTCATTGTACATTTTTAAGAATGAAATATTGAGTATTACAGTCTATCATTTATAATCTCTGTTCCACACTTAAGGCATTGTGCACATGGAGCCTGTTGATGACTTCTCTATAGAGACCTATGAAACAGGAGATCATAATCAGCGTGAACCCAAGCTTATTCCTGTGGACATCAGCAGCTTTTTAGGTGATTAGGGTCAGCCTCTTGTGTACCAGAGGCCAACCTAAAGTACAACTGTCTTGAATGCAGATCTATTTAAAATAGTATATTACTGTAAAGATAGATGCTTCATGTTGTGTGATGCAGTAGTTAGAAATGCTTCAGCAAATATACAATTATGAGGACTTAGGTGTACAATGGAAACACACTGTAACTTTTAGAAGTTCCAAAAAAATACATTTATTAAAACTAAGCAGCAAAAAATTACTCATTTTGAATGTATTAATGTGTGTAAGTGGACCCTAGGGAAAAATTCAATGATACTTTTAAATCTAATATAATCTATTTATCAACAGATTTTCTTTTGTTCTCTGTCAGGATTTGTTGTCGATACTGGGATGAACCTAACGAAGAAAGGAGAGCTGAATGTCGTGGCTGGGGCTCCGCGCTCAAACCACAGCGGGGAGGTTTTGCTGCTGAGAATGGAAGAAAAGGCAGAAATAAGGAACTTGAAAGCGGCGTACATCCTTCAAGGCCCAGGTTTGGCCTCCTCCTTCGGATATGACCTCACTGTTCTTGACATAAACTCAGATGGGTGAGTCTTCACTTAACCAATTACAAAAATGACTGAACAGAATGTAATTGTGAAATTTTGTGAAATTGTGAAGCTTGATTATGTATCAGGGAATTAATGTCTTCGATGCTTCAGGTGGGATGATCTTGTTGTGGGTGCACCGGAGTTCTCCAACATAAGCATGGAGGAAGATGTAGGAGGGGCTGTGTATGTTTACATCAACCAAGCCAAAGGGCAACGCTGGAACCAAATCAAACCAGTATGTCTGTATGGGAAAAGGGACTCCATGTTTGGACTAGCAGTAGCACATATTGGGGATATCAATCAAGATGGATACCAAGGTTGAATAAAAGGTTATTTTTTACCTCAGTCTGGAGCGACAGCCTTGTAGTGCATCTTACAGATGATCTTTTCTAATGAACAGATTTTGCAGTGAGTGCTCCTAATGAGGATGCAGGGAGGGGTCGAGTGTACATATATCATGGTTCAGATGCAGGGTTTCATAAAAAACCAGAGGTTTGTAAAAGGAATCACAATTATAAACTTTTTTTTGTTTGTTTTTCATTACATTCTGAGGCCATTTATTTTTTAAATTTATATATTATATATTATATTATTAATCCCAGTATGAATCTTTATGGAGATCTTATATGCCCTTTGGCATTTGAAACTCATTTCAAAGCGACTCTGTTGAAACAGTCTCTGTTTATAGGTTTTAGATGCTGGACACCCTGGTATCAAATCATTTGGCTATTCTTTGGCTGGAAACATGGATATAGATGATAACGGCTATCCAGACCTTGCTGTGGGTTCACTTTCAGATACTGTGCAAGTTTACAGGTTAGATGCTTCCTACTTTCATAACATCATAGATTAAATGTTGATCAGGTGTTTTGCAATCATATCATTCATATGAAGAGATAGGTTAACCATGTAACCAGACACACCCCACATTATAAAAATACTTGAATTAAATGTTTGTTTGTTTTTTGTAGGATCTGAACATTTCAGAATACTGAATTATTTCTATTTTAATATAATTTTTTTTAAGGTCTAAACCAGTGGTAAACCTAGAAAAGACCTTAACATTAACACCAAATGCTATTGATTTCAAGGCCCAGGACTGCAAGAGATCTTCATGGTGAGATAACAGCAAAATCTATCTATCTAAATTATTTTGTTTTTCATTTTTTTCTTTTATGCTTAATGCATTTTGAAAATCTTTTAGCTATATTACAGCTCAGTCCTGCTTCACTTACACAGCCCCGACAACTACATACAATCACAAACTGAGTGAGTCTGTTTTTTGTTCCTCATTCCACATGCTTAAATATCACAACAATAATGAATGTCCCAGAGCAATCTTTATGAGTCATTCCAGATGGGTGTGTTTGGTAAGTGATAATATAACTTGGCAAATACCTTCTTGTAAGACCAATGTTTTGGAACTTCGTGGCATTTGAATCATTTCTGATAACCCTAACCCTTTCTTCAGGGATCAAGTACACACTAAAGGCTGATACGGTGCGGATAGAGAGGGGTCTACCTTCACGAGTGGTCTTTGTGAATTCTGAGGCTGCACAGGGAGACCAGGAACTGTCTGTCCAGGGCAAACGAGAGTGTATCCAGACCAAGCTTAGGCTGCTGGTACTATCAACTCACACTCCGATTTGCTGCTTTTAAGAATTACAAGTGAGAATTCATGATGCAAAAAATTTCATTGTATTTTAGGGAGATATACAGGACAAGCTGACCATCATTTCCATCAGTCTGTCTGTTTCTTTGCCGTCCAACAATCCGAAACAGACATTCAGAAACCTCCCTAGCTTAGAGCCAGTTCTGAACGCTCTGCAAGAAAATGCAACCAAAGCAGAAGTAAGTTGTAAAAATCAACCATTTCCCTTGCTGTATTGCTTTAATATTTAACAGTCTCAAACATGGCTTGCTTTGTCTCCCAGGTCACTTTTATAAATGCCGGCTGTGGAAGTGACAACATCTGTAAAAGTAACCTGCAGCTCCAGTATAGCTTCTGCACCAAAGACCAACAGGAAGACAAATGTGACCCTCTAGCCATGTAAAACCATTATCTATGTGGCTTGTGCAAGATTTAGGACTTAAACTATATACTGAGGTTTTTCTACAGCTCAAAGAGCACTTTGATATTTGGAATGAAGATTGAATAAAGCTAGGGTTTTGTAGCTGTGTCTGCAAAACAAGTACTGACAAATCTGGGCCTTTGAGTTTTAATATCTCGGGGGCAGTAATCAAGTAATGATCGTATTGTGTGGGAATTACGCAATACAGTTTGCACATTAGGCCATCTTGTGATATAGGCTTTAAAAGAAAAAAACTTCCTTGGCATTCCTGAATTGGGGCGTATCTTTGTGTGTTGAAGGGAAAATTATATTCCTGTAATTTCTCCTGGTGATGAGAACATTGCCCTGGAGGTCACTGTAACCAACAAAGGTGGAGATGATGCACACCAGAGTCAACTTTCTGTGACGTTTCCAGAATTTCTGCGCCTCTCATCAGTCGAACTGAAGAAGAGTAGTGTGAGTGTCCCATTTTACTGAAATCCAAAGAAATCTAAGCTTTTTCACTTTCATTTCTGTGTAATTCTTGACAGGTTTGCATCAGAAAGTCTGATTATGTTTTGCTTTTTGCCATAATACAGGCACATTTGTATCAGGCTTTATTGCATCTGTATAGAAGGACTGTCATATTCAGGCCTAGACATGTACGCTAACTAAAATAGAATGACGGATTTAAAGAGGAGTATCAAGTTGTTCCTAACAACTGTGTAAAGTATTCCCTACTGTCCTCAATGAAACTCTATGAACTAAAGACAGGTTCAGAATCAGATAACTACTAACTAGTGGTGCATGCTAAATCAATAAACTTTGCCCACACACCTTGCAGACTTCTCCAACAATATTTTTATAAATTTGTTGATTTTACTCGATAATGACTGAGCAAAGTTTTTTGTGCACACAGTTTCCGATTTTGCATATACGTGGTGTTTTCAAATACCTTTTGTTTTTATCACGGTGCAGGAAACACAGGTGCAGTGTAACCCCAATGAAAATAAAACACAGGCCAACTGTCAGCTTGGAAATCCCTTTAAAAGAGATTCAGAGGTATGAAGAATTATTAAATTTTACTCACACATCAATCCTATTTTCAATCTAGAATCAAATTTGTCAGCCTCCTAATTCAGGTTCTTTTCAACATTTCCAGGTCTCATTCTTCCTGATACTTGCCATAGAAAGGCTTTCCTTGAGAGTAACAAGCACAAATGTGACTATGTCCCTTAAAACGTAAGACAATTCTAGCTGTAATGATATCTTACCTCTAGTTTAACACTTAATCAACATAATGCATTTATAGAAGTCGTATAAAGGTTGATAGCATAAATAACAGTTTACAAAGCAAATGTGTTTCGAAGTTTAAATGTTTGATTTTTTCTCTTTTCCTTTTTTTTATTTTTTTTTTGGCAATAGGATCAGCATTCAAGATATTCCAGTAGTCATTGCAGAAGTAAAAATTGCCTTTGAACTGCATCTGAAAATCGTTGGGTAAGTCTTGTTAATAGTTAAACAAAAAGTATAAATTTATTTTTTTAAAGAAATTATCTATTTACCAAGGAGAAAAAAATAGTCAAAGTAGCATTATATAATGCTACAAAACATTTATATTGCAAATAACTGCTGTTTTCTTGAACTTTCTGTTCATCAACCATGAATATTGTTTTCAATATGAATTATAAGAAATGTTTAAAATATAAAAATTTATCATTCATGTGAATTCCGCATTTTTTATTTGAAAGTTCTTGTTCTTGATTTAAATTATTTTAAATATTACTGTTCTCTTAAAAAGAGAATGCTTGTTTTTTTCTGATGTATTTTGTTCTGTATTTGTAATTGTGTAGTCTTGCTAAACCTTCCCAATTATTCTTTGGAGGAGAAGTAAAAGATGAGAAAGCAATGAAATCAGAAGATGATATTGGCTCTTCGGTCCAATATGAGTTCTGGGTTGGTGTTTCAGTCTCCTTAAAGCTACAGTAATTAATTACTATGCTTTATTATTCATTACAATTAACAAGACATACCAAATAAATGATTATAATAATATATTGCCGATAGTAGCAAGTGTATTAGCATATTTATGCCTCAAAATAAATCAGCAGCTTTTCACAGAGAGAGGTAGTGCATCTCTGTCTGTGAATGTACAGTATTTGTCAGTTGTCAGTATATTTTATTTGCATAGAGAGTCCAGTACAATTGAAGCCTGTTGATTTTGTGCGAATGTTCTTCTGTGTCAGATCAGTAACCTTGGTCGGCCTCTTAAGTCCTTCGGTTCTGTTGTGCTGAACATTCAGTGGCCAAAAACAACAAAGGATGGAAAACGGCTCCTGTACCTTGTGCAGATCAAGGATCAAGGAAAAAATATTATTCACTGCACACCAGCAGAGGTCATCAACCCACTCCGATTTATCAAGGTGGTTCCTTCATGGGATATAAAGTTAAATAATGATCATTTAACTTCAGCTGTCACTGGTTCTACTTTGCAGCTCTCTGTATATGATCTATGATAAATGATAAATATGATCTATGATAAAAGACTCAGACACAGTGTGACTTCTGGCATTGTTGGAGAGGTCACTAATGTTTCCTATGTTCACTCTTTAGGCGTCATCCAGAGGACGGCGTGAAGTAGAGCGTGAACCAGGCCTGAAGGCTCTTGTTTCCGCATCAGATTTTATCCCCTTTTTGGGCAACAAAAGAATGTATCAAATCCTGGTAATTTCACAGAACAAACGATTTTATACAATTTCATTGACCAGTACTTTATTTTCTTTTCACTACTATCAGTAGTTACACTAGTGTATATCAAATGTTTTAAGGTGCTTAAGTTTGTCATTCTTGCAAATGTTTTTTCTACCTTTCATGTTGCTACCCAGACATGTGCTGATGACTTGAGATGTGTGGATATAAAGTGCCCTCTTGAGGCACTGGACAGCACTACTGTCGTTGTTCTTCATGCACGCTTATGGAACAATACTTTTCTTGAGGTACACTTGCTGCACTTTTCTCTGCACTATAAGACTTAATGAATTGAGTTAATTTCACTAAAATATTAATGAAAATTCATTAAAGTTAGTAGAAATTTCCAACCAACTGATTATATTAAGCAAAATTCATACTGATGGGGTTACTAGAAGTTTTGATATTTTCAATTTAAAGACTTTAGTTACTGTCATTTAGTCTACACGGCCAAAATATATATTTTTTTACCTGTGTTGATTAATGCAGCAAAAGTCCTCATCATTTAAAGGTTATGGTAGCAATATGCAGTGTTATTGAAAGTTAACTGTAAGAGATTTATTGAAAGATAACTGTAAGAGATTTGTTTGAATTGATTTTGTTAAAGTAAAAATATTTTTTACTCAAGTCAGTATAGAGAGAAATAACTATGAAAATTTAATGTATTTGTAAATAACTTTAATTGGTCTGTCAATATATATATATGTATGTATTTTTTTTTTTTTTTTGCATTAAAGGAATAGTTAACCTAAAAAAAGAAAATTCGTTCAACATTTACATGACAGATAATTTTTTTTTATTTTTTTTTATAGGAGTATAGTTCATTGAACTACTTGGATATTGTACTGGATGCATTTTTGACCCTTAATGGGACTCAGGAGAATATTAGGATGCAGCAATCTGATACTAAAGTTAAGGTTAGCTCACATTTAAACCATTTTTTATTAGATATATTAGTAGTATAGTGATAAAGAGTGCAATGTATAGATGAAATAAACTGAAATGATGTTTCTGTGACTAATATAGGTGAAGCTAACTGTTTTTCGTGAAATAAAGCCTGCTTTGTTCAGTCGAGTCCCATGGTGGGTCATTTTTTTCAGCATAATGACTGCACTGCTGTTACTGGCTCTGTTCCTTTACCTGTTATGGAAGGTAATGTGACCCTCATCATCTCCTAAACTAATTTTAATATTTGATCTAGAAGAAAGATAAGAGCTAGATAGTTGCATGTGTTGCTGTGAATTTTGGCTGAATTTCTTTTTTTGTTGTTGTTGTTGTTTTGTTTTTTGCTCCTCAGTTTGAATGCTTGAATTGTGGAATTTGTGCAAAAGAAAAGAACGTATAACAAGAATTGGGGCAGGAACATGACAACCAAACAGAGCTGAGTCTCCTCAGGAAGATGGACAAAACTGTTTTCTGATTTTGTGGAGATTTTATTTTTTCCTGCACAGGTCAAAAAAAACTTTCTTTCTTTTTTTTTACACATTGTTTATGTTGTCTTAAATTAAAAATTTAAGAATGAATAACTCAATTATCTACAAACAAAAAGTTCTAAACAGCATGTTGTAATCACTAAGGAAAAAGGATGCTACTCTGTGCATATAACATTTTACTAACATTGCTGGTCATCTTATAATGTTAATCATAAATTATAAATCATAAGTTTTTAACGCAGTGAAAGAACACTACTTTTATACAGTAATGTGCATTGTCTGTAATATTGTTGGAGGTACAGTAAAATACCCTTTTGTGATGTGATGGATTTGACTGTGATGACTCAATTGTCATGGAGAGGGAGGTGGAGGTGTGCGCAGGAACATCATGAGGGCAGGTGTAAAGATGAGGATGGTGCCGAGCACAGAGACGGTGAGGAATGCCCAGAGAAAAATCCTGTCCAACACCTGAGCCACAAACTTCCAGTCTTGTACTACCTGGAAGAGGCAAAGAATGTTCATTATCATCATAACTATCATGACCTGCATCTTCATAAATTAAATAATGGTCAAAACTAAACAGTCATTAGTGCTTAAAAAAAAACTTTTTATTTCTGTATGATTATGTTTTGCTTTTCACCATAATACAGGTACATTTGTATTATGCTCTGTTGCACTTGTACACAAAAAAAGGGATAGTTCACAAAAAAAATTAAAAAAAATCAGTCCATGATTTAAATAAATAATGTAAATAAAGGCCTTCTGAAATGAATCGATGCATTAGTGTAAGAAAAATATAGATTTTTACTAATTTATAAACTGTATCTCCAGCTTTCGGTCACTTAAGCAGGCATGTTCACGACAAGGCGTTCGAGCGTATGACGTAGGTGTAGAGGAAGGCAGAACATAAGCTCAGGGGAGAAAAGTGTAGTCTCGCAATAACCAAGTTTTATTTACAGCACAAGGAAACCACGTGAACTACATCTGCAGTTTGTGCCACCGGCACTGCAGCCTCCTTTATCTCGCAAAGTGTAAGATTACATCTTACACTTAAACGCCTTGTCAACGCAGCTGCTTGAGCGACCAGAAGCTGGAGATTACAGTTAATAAATATTTTTAAATCAATATTTTTCTTACACTAATGCATCGTTTCACTTCAGAAGGCCTTTTTTAACACCCCGGAGCCATGTGAAGTATTTTCATGATGGATGGATGCAATTTTTAGGCTTCTAAAACGGGCACCATTCACTGCCATACAGCTTGGAAGAGCCAGGACAATTTAAAATATAACTGCAATTGTGTTCGTCTTAAAGAGGAATGTCAGCTACGCCTAGGATACCCTGAGCGAGAGTAAATCATGGACTAGTTTTCATTTTTGGATGAACTATCGCTTTAAGAGAATTTTTAAGTTGTTCCATACAACTATGTAAATACTGTGTAAAGTATTCCTTACTTTGGAAATACTGTGGAAAATGTCACAAATTAATGCATATTTTCTGAATAAAAAACATTTTCATTCAAACTTAATGACTTTCAATTTTAGTTTATATCTGAAAATAGTTCTATTTTTATTTATATATGCAGTTATTCATTAGGAACTTTACCTTTATCTTAGGACTTCTTAAAGCTCATACCTCTCTAATAAAATGTTCCTTCTTAATGTGACGTGAGATGTAGCGAACTGAGTTGGTGGCCTGCTCCAGCAGATTAATCAGAGCTTGACCTTCTCCTTCAGGGCCAGGTGGCCCTTTCTTGTTCCTGGGCTTGAGGTCAGGGCTCTGAGGCTCCATATCTGGGTAATGATAGCGGTCTGTGTTTCCCCTCATGCAGAGCAAATGAGGCAGCCGCTGGAGAAACAGAGAACGCACCCATGGAGACATAGGATGGTAATTAGCTGAAGAGCGGTGGTGTACGTTGATCACAAAAACTGTTACGATGATGGAAAGAGTGACAAAGATCATGATAAAAAGCAAGTACTCTCCAATCAGTGGGATAACCTTGGAGGAAGAAGGGATGATCTCCTCGATGACGAGAAGGAAGACAGTGAGGGACACCAGGACGGAGGTGGAGAGAGAGACTTTTTCTCCTTCATCAGAGGGAAGATAGAAGACCAGCACTGTTAGGAAGGACAAGCCCAGGCAGGGAATAATGAGAAAGAGTGTGTAGAAGAGAGGAAGGCGTTTTAGGATGAATGAGTATGTAATGTAGGGGTAGGAGAGGTGGCCATCTCGTCGACTGCCTCTGACCCCAGTGGCGCTAAGAATCTCCCACTCTCCATTATCAAAGAAGTCCCGTCGGTCCACCTGCTGGTTGATGAGCACTAGCTCAACCATGTTTCCATCATATGTCCAAGAGCCAAACTTCATAGAGCAGTTCTGCCGATCGAAAGGAAAGAAGGTCACATCCATGGTGCAGGCGGACTTGTAGCTGGCAGGAGGTGTCCAAGTGATCATGCCATTGTACCGCACAATGGCTTTGGTCATAAGGGAGCCTTCAAAACGTCCATCTGCACTAAAAAGATCACAGGATTACATATATTTAATAATATTTCAAAATGAAAAATTATTGTTATATCTGATTTTGCCACACAAACTTACTTCTCATATAAAACAATGTCTGGGAGCCAGATGCTCTCTGAAGGGACTCTGATAGAGGTGATACCACCATAATTCACAGGGTTCCAGCGCAGTTTATAATCCAGCCATTCCTACAAACCCAGATTATAATTTTTTATTGATTTGGACAACAATGTTTGATTTCTTCAGTTTTTGTATACAATTATACTTCAGTTGAGTTTTTGTTGTTAAAAAAAAAGTCTAAATAATTTTTATATTTTTTTTTTTCAGTTCATTTTTAGCTATTTTAATACATTTTGTTAAACTAAATGAAAATGAGAAATGTTGCCCTTGTAAATATCTTAAATAAAATAAATAGGAAAAAAAAGTTAGTAAAATAAGTGTATAGGTAGTAAGCAAGAAAATATGTAAATAAAGTAAGTTACCTTTTTTTAGTTAAACTGAATTTAAAGTAAGAGGTTTGTTTATTTGGTTTTTATGGTTTTGGTCTACTTTTAAAAATAGCCCTGCTGCATTAATGCATTTATCATGTGCATTTTCTATTATTTTCCTCCATGCACAATTTTAAACGGTTAAAAAAAACTGAAAAACAATAAAATAGAATCAATTATTATTATTATTATTATTATTATTAAACAATAAATTTAGATGTTACCACATACAGCCCATTCTTAATTTCCCAGATGAAGCATTTTTACAGTGATATTTGTGGTTAAATACCTGCCACAGCCATACATTCGTGGTCATGAGTTGGTTTTTCTCATCCTAAATTTATAAAAAGAGAACAAAGAAAGATAATATCATAAACGACTAAAATTTATGTGTGTGAGAGAGATTCAATATATGTCTTAACTAATAATTATGAGTTAATTCTAGTGGTTGGATTCTGACAAACAAACAAATAAATAACCACATTAGGAAAAGCCTGGTCATGCGTATTTTATTTTTCTTGAGATGATGAGATATTTGAGAAAGAGCAGTGCTGAGAGGCGTGACTCAGGCTGCATAATAATAGCTGTCCTTACTTATTTTCCATAACCCTCAAAATTATTGGCTATATCTTTTGATAAATGTCCAGAATAACCACTTTTAAAGCTATCTAATACTGTGAATTATGCTTGGGCACCTGTGCCTTTAGGCAGGTTTTAAATCAATAATATCAAACAACAGTAAGTTGACATCATCATTTTTTTATTTTATTACTCATTGAGGGTCAAATCAGCTTGGATCACTACTGTGCTGAATGTTAGTGTGTCCAATGCTTGAGCACATGAGATGAAATTAATACCTGCAGCATTTGCTGAGCAAATACAATTTCATCAAAATATGCTGAATTCCTATCAATTCAGTTTGCATAAGTAATCACAGAAAGAAATGGTACACCAAGGAATTTTTAGGTTGCACATGGTTAAAGATGCTACAGCTCACAGGATCTCTGCTCTGTTAATAATTCAGCCTCCCATCATATGAGTCTTCTGAACAACAAAATCCTTTCAGATAAAGAGCCAGGCAAAATAAACCAGGAGAATAGTGAAAAAGACGGAGTAAAGCAATATTTTCTATATATAGATTCAGATGCCCCTAATATATGCCTAATATGAAGAGATATAATGGCTTCAAAAGCCAATGGCATTCAAAACCATGGACAGCTACATATGTTATGTTTCAGCACCATGGACAGAGACGAACCCACGGCCATTAAAGTTGGGCTTCCAAATTAGATTTAAAAAGGACTAATCTTCATGTCCGTCTTACCACATCCACTAGCTGAGATATCTTCAAGCCAAAGCGGACCTTCACAGAGTGGTTTGCATGCTGAACAGGCCTGACCCAGCGCTGGTACCCCTGAAACAAATCCCTGAGCAGCACATCTTCTCTTTCTGCCAGAGATACAAACTCTCTAACTGCTAAAACACACACATCATTATTATCATCTTCTTAAATTCTTGATGTTATTTCTTATAGCTTACAACAATTGCTTAAACTACCATTCTCAATTGTGTAGGTATTAAGTTACCTTTTATTAATTAAATGCTAAATACCTGTGTTATAAAAGTGAATCATATGGATAGAGTACACTAATGACATACAAACAAGGACAAACAGAAACCAGACACTTCATAGACATAGCAGTCAGCAGAAATCTCACTGCGTCCTTCGCTAATTGTTTACTGACCTCAACTGAGGATAAGTACATTCAGCAACGCATAGCGAACAAATTTGGTGGAGAAATCTATGTAAATAATAATTAAATAAATAAATAATATATCGATCAGTGATAAGACTTCATAAAATTTGTAAACATATTGCAGACACAACGATCCAATAAACTTTGATTAACGACTCATTAAAAATGTTTGGTACCCAAGGGGATAAATCATTTAAATCACATAAATTACTTTGACTTCAATTTATTTCAGATAATAAGATAACCAACATTTCCAATGCTTTAGTCAAATGCATTATAGTCTATGACTCAAAAACGTAAAAGTTTGTAACATAAATATTATTACGGAAGAGATAATGATTGGTTTGCACTTACCAGGCATGGTTGCGATGATGCTGGTAAACAGAGTAAAAAAAACGATGACTGCCAGCGTCATTTTCAGACAAAGTATTTGAAATGGACCTGGCACTACGTAAAATGAGTTTAAACACAACTGCTCTTTAAAAAACAACTTTTCGTGACAAGCGATAAAAGTTTGTTGATATTTTGCAGGGAATACGTTGTTAAAAGCAGAGGATGAGAGTAGATCTCTCCCAGAGAGAATCCACCCAGGCGCGCGCTCAGGTCCCACAGCATAGCAGACGCGAAGCGCATGCGTGCCAGTTTAAAGGGGCAGATGAACATATCGCTTCACCAAAAGACCATAGTGCAATTCTAACTGTTACTGGCCATGGTAACCAACAGCACAATTATTCACAGTTCCGAGTGAAGAATTAGCTCAGTTGGAAAATAAGACATAATTTTCCGTCGGGTCTTATTCACCAACTGAACTAATTATTCACTCAGAACTATACATATATTGTTTTGTCTACTTAACACAATTTAATTTGCCGTAAGAAAAGTAAAGTGTGCTGTGGCTGATTTTATCCAAAAATAATTATTTTTATGTTTTTCTTCAGCTTCAGACAGTTTTGTGTCCTTGGGTTTTGATTAAACATTTGATACAATGCACTTATTGTGTACATACGTTTTTACATTGTATTTATATTTTTTAAAAAAACCTGTTTGTAATTACATCTGTAATTAATTTCTGTAATTACATTTATAATTACACTGTTGAGCCATCACTTACTTAACCATCACCTTAATCCACCCTTAAACTTACCCATACCACCAAACCTGTCCCTTACCAGTACCCAAACCTCAATAGCAGCAAAAGTGTTTTGCAATACAATATGAACACAATGTGCATTGTACTTATTTTCTGATGTAAGTACATGATAGTTAAAGCCACTTAATATAAAATGGGACCAAACATTTGAATTTTTTTCATATTAAGGTGATATTCAACTTGGTTTTGCGGTGCACTGGTCTAGAGTGTTTGTTTACAACCACACGCACATATTAAAATAAAACCTCAGTGGCACTGTCTCTTGTGTAAACACTCACACTGAGTCCAAGCAGCAGCTTAGGCAAACATATCTCTTCAGCATTCATGGCTACCGTCTGAGCTTAGATGATTTTCTGCTCCAGTTGGAACCAGCTGTGGCCTCCGTGAGGGTCTGTGTCGCTTTTCTCTCATGCTTATTTCATTCTCTATCATTGAAATATGGCAATAAACTTCACTGGATAACACAAAAACATGGTCCAAATGTTCTAATACACATCAGTCAAAATGAATAATGCATGGACAGAATCAGAAAAAATGCATATAAATAGTAAAAAGTAGTGAAGTCACTGGGATTTTCAAATTTGGCATTATGATTTAATGGTTACTGACTCACATTCTGTCCTGATTAGCTTCCTTCATCCACAGTGCATTTGCATATCTGCACGTATCTGCACATAGACTGCTGTCTTCAGAAGAGAGCAAAAAACAGACTAACTTAAATATTCATTCACTCCTTTTTAATAATGCATCTCAGCCTCCATTTGCACACTCCCCTGACTGCACTGTCGCCACCTGTCAAATCAGCAGTCACAGTCATGATGAGTTAACATTGAAAAACACTAAAAATATCTCTGAGAGTTCACAGAAATGAACAGCAAAAATAGAGTCCAAAACCTCACAGCAAGTAGAAGTGGTGATTAAAGTGATAAGGAGATGAAAAGACCCCATTCTGCAAAGCAGATGCATGCATCTTTTTTTTACTTACCAGTGTTGTGTTTTACACAGAGGTGGGTAGAGTACCCAAAAACTGTACTCAAGTAAAAGTAAAAGTACTTCTAGAAATATTTACTCAAGTAAAAGTAAAAGTACTAGTCTTGAATAGTTACTTGAGTAAGAGTAAAAGAGTATCGGATAAAAAATCTACTCAAGTAGTTAGTTACTAGTTACTTTGGGCCATATATACTGAGCTTATTTTTATTTAGATATATAGATAACATGTATGTAATGTATGTGTGTGTGTATAAATGTATACATTTAATCAGCCTTTACTCCAATTTATGTAATTTATTATAAAACCCTGTCTGTTTACTTAAGTAACAGATGGTGTCATGCCATAACATATTTTTAATACGACTGACTCTATTTTAAATGTGAATTTAACATTGAAAGTTAATGTGATATAAATATTGCTACTAATCTTTCATTGTTCAGAAAGAGAGCAAATAACATTTACATTATTAAAGATATTTACATCATTTTCACTGACAGTCAAGATTTCAATCACTCTCAGAAACTCCCATTAAAATCACTGAAACTGTTAACACTGTGAAATCAATATCTTAATTAAAGATTCGTACACACATCTGCACTTTGTTGTTTCTGACGAGAGAATTCGCCAGAAAGAGGTATTCAGTCAGTGAGCGAGTCAAGGAAGCACCGGCATTTTAGCGATGACTCATCTGAACGCCCCTGATTGGCCAATGCTTTAATAAGCTCAAAAGAATCATGTGTGATTTGTTATAATGCGCAGCGCTGTAAAAACACATCTATCTCTGGCTCAGCGCCAGCAAGCAATCACAGATCTGCTGATGATATGACTTGCTGAACGTACTCGCAACGGTGTGATTGTATTAAAATTAATAAAATCTTAATCGGCTATTTTTTGTCTTTTGGAAGCTGCATTCAACTTGACTCCCCTCTGTTATAATAAGCCACACACGTACAACAAACTAATGTCACAGTGGTATCGTGTACTGTAATCGAATGTAGCCCAAGTTATTACCTGTTGAACAGTAGACAGCACACGCGATGTTCATCTAATAAGGATCTCCAGCGCTAGCAAATAATAGCCTTTGCAGATTTGCTTTCAATTCAGTGCAGTTCCAGCCACGTTTTCAACGCTGCTGATGTTCTTAATAGAGTTGTGACGTTCGCGAACGAACCGATTCTTTTGAACGGCTCATAAACATGAACGATGGGAGCCGAGTCGCGGCTGGAGGGGAGCCGTTCTTTCTGTCGTTCTTTTTTCCTATACGTATTTCACACAAATGAGCTCCTCCGCGAGACAGAACAGTTATAGGGGGAGGGGCGCACCCAGCGCAGGCCAACCCTTTATAGCGTGATGATATTAGTTATTAGTTGTGCATGTTCATTGCAGCCCACTTTGTTATTGTTCATTGACTTGAAGGGGCTGATGTCCTATTTGCAAAGTTTACAGTAGTAATAGTATGTAGTATGTAGACATTTCCATTTTATTTATTCTAATTTTATCTACTTTAAATATTTTTTGTTTTCTATCAAAATGTTCTTGTGTGATAACAATGTTCTTGTGTGAAAGTGTTTGTAGTAAAAGCTGTTTTGCACAGAAATTCATTGCAGCCGGCTTTGTTTTTGATGTTTATTTGAGTAGGTATTGTATGAATAACATAAGTCAACGTAGCTTTACACACACACACACACACACACACACACACACACACACACTTTGTACTAAAGGTAAATCCAAAATAGTGATGTCACTGTCTAAGCAGAGGGATTTGTGCAACCCTATGGAATATAGCCCACACATGACAAATGAGGTAATAATCAATATTTCAGAATAATTCAAACTCAGATATTGGTGTGTGATATCTGAGTTTTAATTATTTGGCTACAAATCTCACCTCATCATTCCTCCCAGTGATTATTTCCAGGATAAACTGAGATGCCCCCAAGCTGGCTTCTTAAAACTGACTAAATATTTAAAAAGAGCCAAAAGAGCCGTTCTTTTGAAGGGCTCTTTGAAAGGAACGGATCGCGAAGACCCGGATCCGCTCAAAGAGCCATAAATCCCATCACTAGTTCTTAAACGTTACAACTCCGAGTGAACCACTTCAGACGCTCAGCGCGTGCGGCAGGGTACTGAACGACTCATTCAAACTGATTCATGAACCAATTCACTCGTTTGCCAATTGGTTTGATCAAGCCTTTGAACAGAATTGACTCAAAAGAATGAATCATTCGCGAATGGGCATCGCTCATTGCCCAGAGAAAAGTAGACGGCGCGTTTGGAATAAACTGAAGCATTTATAACATTTATTGCATTAAGATAAAGTAACGAGAGGAGCGTCGCCCACATTAACGAAGTAAAAGTACAGATTTTTCCACAAAAATTTACTCAAGTAAGAGTATAAAGTACCCATCTTCAAATATACTCCGAAAAGTATTAGTTACCCCAAAAACTTACTCAAGTAAATGTAACGAAGTAAATGTAACTCGTTACTACCCACCTCTGGTTTTACAAACATATGGAAGCATAAGAAAAAAAATAGTTTCAGCAGATTCTTTCCTAAAGTCACTTTAGGGTCTAAATGACCTAGAGGTTTTTAAAGAAACAGTTCACACAAAAATGAAAATTTGCTGATGTTACATCCCTAGGATGTATGTTTTTTTTTTTATTTAATTGTTAAGGTATGTATTTCCCACCCTTTGGGGTGTGGGGTTATGTATCCTGTGTTTTCTCTCTGATTGATAGGCAGTTCAAATTGCCCACAGGTGGTAATCAACTGAGTGTGTGCTGCAATCGGGGCTGCTACAAAAGGGCAGAGGGAACACTGCTTGGGAGAGGCTCACTTCTCCCCTGCTCCAGACCTGCATTGTGTTCCTCCGTTGATGGTGTAATGTTAAAATCGTTGTTAAGTGATTTGAACCGAAACTGAATTGTATTCCTGTGCACAAGTGGTGTGTTGAAGCCACAGAGTGTAGAACATCTATTTTTCTATTCTTATTTCTGTTAAGGTATTAAGAGGTATTGTAACTCACTTTATTTGATTTATCATTAGTATTGGAAGCTGTAGGGAGAGGGTGCCCTTTTATTTTGTACTCCTGTTTATCCCTGTTTTTGGTTAGTGAGGGAGTTGAGGAAAGCTTTTGTTCATTTCTTTTCTTTTACTTGGATAGATTATTTAGTACTCCTCCTGCTAGTCAGCTGCTGTTTTGTTTGTTGTTTTGGCCAGGCCCTCTCCTGAAGACATTTATTGCTTACCTTTATAAATAAATTCCTTATTTACTTACTAAGTGGTGTTTGTATTTTCTGGAGCAGAGGACTGAGGTGATTCCTCCACGTTTTTCTTTAATTTATTCCTTTATAAATTTTAGTTAATCTGTTACTCCCACACCCAACCCTAGACTGGGAAAGGGGATCGTAACAAGTGGGGGCTCGTCCGCTCGTCTTTTAATTGTCTAGTGGTAAGTACGCTTTCTCTCAAATTGTTTGACTGTTTTCGACTGTAGGTGGGGAGGAAAGTGTTGCAGGCATAGGCATAATGGAGTTTGACTTTACTGAGTTTACTCTTTGTCCTACAACAGAGGCCTTTAATCGTTGTACTAAAAAAGATCTTATTTTGGTGGCGGAGTTCTTCCATATTGATATTCGAAAAGATGTTACAAAACAATTGCTTAAGGATGACCTGTTTGGGAAATTGGTAGATGCTGGTATTTTGCCAGAGGAGTCGGAGGGTGGTGTTGCAGTTCAGTCTGAAGAGGTAGTGGAAACTGCAGCTGAAAATGTGAATCTCAGCTCTGTGGTGTCTCATGATCTTAGGATTGCCTTAAAGTTAAAGGAAATGGAGCTTTTGATTAAAAAGCAGGAATGTGAGGCAGAGATGATTAGGCTTCGTGTAGTAGAGACTCAGGCTGACCGAGACATCCAAATATGTAAACTGGATCTTGAAGCAAAGCGATTAGCTCAAAAGCCAGTTCCACCCCCGCGTACTAGGCCTCCATCCCTCTCATCACCTTTAAAATCTTCTGGCAGTACAGATACGCAGGAGTTTTCTCATTCGCCCTCCAGTGATACTTTTGATGTTAGTAGGTACATAAGACTTGTGCCTCCGTTTAGAGAGACGGAGGTTGATTCCTACTTTGTTGCATTTGAACGTGTCGCTGGTAAGTTGAGATGGCCAAAAGATATGTGGGCTCTGTTACTCCAGTGTAGCCTAACGGGGAAAGCACAGGAAGTTTGCTCTGCCCTTCCCATCGAAAGCTCTCTTGACTATGACATTAAGTCTGCAGTTTTACGAGCATATGAACTTGTTCCTGAGGCCTATAGACAGAAGTTCCGCACTCATTCAAAAACAGTCAACCAAACTTATGTTGAATTTGTGAGAGAGAAAAGGGTTCTTTTTGAAAAGTGGTGCCTGGCTAGCAAGGTTAATTCCTTGGAGGACTTGCAGGAACTGATCTTGTTAGAGGACTTCAAAAATTGTATTCCTACGAAGATTGTTGTTCACTTAAATGAACAAAAAGTGTCGATTCTAGCTAGTGCTGCAGTGTTGGCAGATGAGTTTGTGCTGACACACAGAAATGTCTTCTCAGCCCACACATCTGCCAAACTTCCGTTGATCCATGCAGAAAACTTGGTTGCCCCGCCTGTTGTGCACTCGTCTAAAAGTGAGATGCAGTCTAAATTTGGTCGTAAGTTTGCGAGCGGTGAAGAAAGGCGTGTCTGTTTCTTCTGCCTTGATCCGAACCATTTAATTTCGGACTGTAAGGCTTGGAAACAGAAAAGAATGGCTTCCAAACCCAAAAATGTAGCACTGGTACAAACTCTAGGTAATGTGAGCTCTCTTAGTGAAGAGAGTTATCAGCCTTTCTTGTTTGAAGGCACAGTTTCTCTAGCTCCCGATTCTAGTTATAAATCGGTAACAATCTTGCGTGACACTGGTGCAGCCCAGTCCTTCATATCTGCAGCCGTCTTGCCTTTTTCCACTGACTCGTTTACCGGTAACGACATTTTAATTCGTGGTATTAATATGCACTGTGAGAAAGTACCACTTCACACTGTGTATCTGAACTCTGACCTTGTGAGTGGGCCGGTCAGCTTAGCTGTGCGCCCACGATTACCTGTTGAGGGAGTTGATCTGATTCTGGGAAATGACCTTGCGGGTGGCACGGTCTTTCCTAGGCCAGTTGTATCCTATAAACCAAGTACCACAAACAACCCTGATTTGGGAGTGAATTTCCCCTCTACATTTCCCGCTTGTGCCGTTACCCGTGCCCAGTCAAAGAAATTTGAGGAGATGGTGGATCTCTCAGATTCCTTTTTGGTTAATGGTCCTAACTCAGTGGAGTGTGTCCTGTCTATAATCCCTGACCCTGACCCTGCTGTAGCTCCTGAGGAATTAAACTCTGAAACCCCACTGAAGGTAGATAGAGAACACTTAGCTGCAGCACAGAAAGCAGACCCTTCCCTAGCCAAGTGTATATCAATCGCTAGAAGGGCTACCCATACATCTGATTCAGGGGTGGTTTACTTCTGGGAAGGTGGATTGTTGATGCGTAGGTGGAAGCCCCAGCAAGAGGATTTAGGTTGGCAGGAAGTGCGGCAGATTGTTTTACCTGCTGGTTATCGGCGACAAGTTTTGAAACTTGCCCATGAAAATACATTGTCTGGTCATATGGGTATAACAAAAACCTACCAGCGAATTACCAGGTACTTTTTCTGGCCTGCTTTTAAGTCAGCCGTGTCCAGGTTCTGTAAGTCTTGTCATGTGTGCCAGATGGCAGGTAAACCCAATCAGAAGATTCCACCAGCACCCCTGTGCCCTATTCCAGCTGTGGATGATCCGTTCGAACGCTTAATTGTTGACTGTGTTGGACCATTGCCCAAAGCCAAATCAGGACAGCAGTATATATTGACCATTATGTGTGCTGCAACCCGTTTCACTGAGGCAGTTCCGATACGTACATTAAAATCTAAAGTGGTTGTAAAAGAATTGCTCAAATTTTGTACCACTTTCGGATTGCCAAAAGTAATTCAGAGTGACCAAGGGTCAAATTTTACTTCTAGAATTTTTAAAAAGGCTCTCGAAAAACTTGACATAAGTCACCAAATGTCTACAGCATATCATCCTGAGTCCCAAGGGGCTCTCGAAAGATTTCATCAAACCCTGAAAACACTACTGCGTCGTTATTGTGTGGAAACTGGGAGAGATTGGGTAGAGGGTCTCCCTTTCCTAATGTTTGCAATTAGAGAGTCCGTGCAAGAATCTCTTGGCTTTAGCCCATCTGAACTTGTGTTTGGCCATACAGTTCGCGGCCCTCTGAAGTTGTTAAGCGAACAATTGTTGGAACAAAGTTCTAAACCGGTTCCTGTCGACGATTATGTCACTTCTATCCGTGAGAGGTTGCACAAAGCCCGAAGTCTTGCCAAACTTCATCTTTCCTCTGCTCAGACTAAGATGAAGGCGCGTTTCGACAAAAGGGCTGTAAAAAGAGACTTTTGCCCTGGTGATTCTGTGTTTGTTCTACTTCCAACCCCTGGTTCCATCTCACAAGCAAAATTCTCTGGTCCATACCTGGTTGAAAAGAAGTTAAATGACACCAACTTTCCTTGTAGCTACTCCTGATAGAAAATGTAAGAGCCGTGTGTGTCACGTAAACCGACTTAAGGCATATGTAGACAGAACTCACTATGGAGTGAATGCAGATCAAACCAAGGGTTCACTGCAGCCTGCCGCTATTGCCACTGTGGGTGTAGTGGCAGATTACTCCTTGGAGGAGGATGGCTTGATGTGCTTTGATGTTCCAATTTCCTCTACTCCTCTGAAGAATTCTGCTGTTCTGAAAAACCTTTCCCCTTTCCTTTGTCATCTTTCTGTTGAACAGGCTAAAGATTTAATCAAGTTACTGAATGCTTTTCCCACCCTGTTTAGTGATGTGCCCGGTAGAACAACTGTGTGTGTGCACGACATTGATGTTGGTGATGTAACCCCTATAAAACAACATCCTTACAGGGTTAATCCACAGAAACGTGCGGTCATGCAGACCGAGGTCGAGTACATGCTGCATCATGGAATTGCTATGCCCAGCCAGAGTCCTTGGAGTTCCCCTTGCTTGCTTGTACCAAAGCCTGATAATAGCTTTCGGTTTTGCACTGATTATCGGAAGGTCAACAGCGTAACAAAACCTGACTCTTTTCCCCTACCCAGAATGGGCAGATGCTCTCTCCAGAGTATGAAATTGTTCTGACACTTGTATCCTCTATACAAGTGTAAATGGTATTGTGAATGTGATTACTACAAACTGTGGTTTGTATTCTTGGTGGTGGGGGTGTTACATCCCTAGGATGTATGTTTTTTTTTTTTATTTAATTGTTAAGGTATGTATTTCCCACCCTTTGGGGTGTGGGGTTATGTATCCTGTGTTTTCTCTCTGATTGATAGGCAGTTCAAATTGCCCACAGGTGGTAATCAACTGAGTGTGTGCTGCAATCGGGGCTGCTACAAAAGAGCAGAGGGAACACTGCTTGGGAGAGGCTCACTTCTCCACTGCTCCAGACCTGCATTGTGTTCCTCCGTTGATGGTGTAATGTTAAAATCGTTAAGTGATTTGAACCGAAACTGAATTGTATTCCTGTGCACAAGTGGTGTGTTGAAGCCACAGAGTGTAGAACATCTATTTTTCTATTCTTATTTCTGTTAAGGTATTAAGAGGTATTGTAACTCACTTTATTTGATTTATCATTAGTATTGGAAGCTGTAGGGAGAGGGTGCCCTTTTATTTTGTACTCCTGTTTATCCCTGTTTTTGGTTAGTGAGGGAGTTGAGGAAAGCTTTTGTTAATTTCTTTTCTTTTACTTGGATAGATTATTTAGTACTCCTCCTGCTAGTCAGCTGCTGTTTTGTTTGTTGTTTTGGCCAGGCCCTCTCCTGAAGACATTTATTGCTTACCTTTATAAATAAATTCCTTATTTACTTACTAAGTGGTGTTTGTATTTTCTGGAGCAGAGGACTGAGGTGATTCCTCCACGTTTTTCTTTAATTTATTCCTTTATAAATTTTAGTTAATCTGTTACTCCCACACCCAACCCTAGACTGGGAAAGGGGATCGTAACACTGAAAACATATTATCAAGGACTGGAAATGTGTGATATATATAGATATAATAGTACCCTCTGGCCATCCAAGATGTTGATGAAATTGTTTCTTCATCGGAACAGATATGGATAAATTTAGCATTACATCACTTGCTAACCAAGACGTTTAAAAAAAAAAAAAAAAATGCATCAAAGCATTTTAACTTAAGTCCGCTATCAATAATATTGCTTTTTTAAATTAAAATGTCATCTCATCTGAATCAGGAGAGACGTGCACAGATCAAGCACCATTTACAACCCAGCACAATTCTAAACACTGGGGGTTCAGAATTGTGCAGATTTGAATGCATCCTGCACAAAAGCATTTGGAAATTTCATAAAATTGGATTATGCTTAAGAAAAAGACTCAGTTTTGACAAATCAAGTCGTGGGGGTCGGTTTGGAGCCATTTTGGGATTTGGAGATTCATTTTCTACGAGAGGTTAGAGAATGTTGAAGCCTCCAGGGCTAAATGTTTCAGCTGAATGACAGCTCTGAAGGGTTTTTTAGTTCAGGTCAGTGTTAGAGGCATTTAAATATTCAGTGTGTGTCCAGTATTGTGCTCTGACTCAACAGCATCTAAGAATTTTGTGCCATTGTGCATTGAATGATGCACAGAGCTTAACGTTTATGAATTGTTTCAGGTTTAAAGTCCATTGTTGGATTTTTGCTACAATATTTATTAGAATGAGAAGGTTGTCATGTCAAGTCCGTGATAAGAATAGGTTGTGCATTGAAAATAAACAGCCATGTGGGATGGGAAGTTGATCTGACTTTGTGATCTACAAATCATCAGTGGCAGGAGTGTTATAGCTCTTGAAAAGTGGCTGCATAAAGAGGCAGACGGTTCCTACAACACACACTAAAACAAAGACCCACAGAAACAGACAGTCGATCACCATAGCCACATATTTCCAGTCCTCAATGATCTGTGAGAAAGAGAGAATATGCAAATTCATTTGAATTTATGTGTGATTATAAGTGCACTACCATTCAAAAGTTTTACCTTTTTTTTTTTTTTTAACAGGTGTCGTTCGTTCACCATTTGTGCAATTATTTAAACAAAAAAACAGTAACATTATGTAATATCACAATTTAAAAGAACTGTGCTTTTATATGTTTATATATATATATATATATATATATATATATATATTCAATTATTTGACAAGTAGTCATAAATAGATACAATGAATAGATACAAAATATAATTTAATTGATATGTATAAAAGTATAAAAATACACAAATTCAGTTTAAGTAAAACTCAATCCAGCACTCACCCCTTCATCATCATCCTCATTTTTCAACTTGTCAGCAATATATCGGACCCCCTTCACAGCCTCCTGTATTTCTGCAGAGCACTTTACCGCCATTCGCTTATGAATTTCTGTGTTTTCCTGCAACTCGCCAGGTCTCCAACCAATGTGCTTGGCATTTTCACTGACAAAGAAGGTGGAATCAGTCTCATCCGCCTCACTTTTTGCTGGGAGATCAGATGATGAGCAATGCTGGTGCTTCCTGCCAAATTTGTTGGACTCTCCTGGTCGTTGCATGAAGAGGAAAGCAGGGAAACGGAACACAAAGTAGTATTTAACCCATTTGGGCATAGTGTGTGTGCTTGGGGAACGATGGTGCACGTTTAGCACACACACACTTGTAACAATTGAAAATGTCACCAAGACCATGGTGAACATCAAGTACTTTCCAATGAGGGGCACAGCGAGTGAGGTCGGTGGTACGATTTTGGAAATAAGCAAGAGGAACACAGTTAAGGCCAGAAGAACAGAAATACACAAGGTCATCTTCTCCCCACAGTCTGACGGGAGGTAAAAAACTAAGATGGCCAGTGAAGTGATGAGAACACATGGGATGATCAAGTTAATGGTATAGAACAGCGGTTTGCGTCTGATGATAAAATCATATGTTATATCCAAATATGTGGCATCATTAGGGTCTTTGTTTTTGCGACCAGGCAATGAGACAATATCCCACTCACCGCTTGGCTTGAAGTCATCTCGGCTGGCAAAGTCCGACAGCAAGATGAGGTCGATTTCTGTGTGGTCATAAGTCCATGAGCGAAACTTGAGTGTGCAGTTTTGCTGGTCAAAGGGGAAGTCCCGGACCTCAATCTTACAGGCACTCTTATAAATGGCTGGTGGTAGCCAGGCAACCTCACCGTTATTTGACACGACTGCATTGGAGTAGAAAGACACTTCATATGTCCCGTCAGCACTTAAAACAGGACAAACACATTGTTTAAAATTTGCTGTTTTAAATACAAAAAACAGAGTATCCTGTTGTGCTTGTGTGCATAATAAAGTGCATAATAACGCTGAAAGTTAAAGCTGATACTCTTATCCTGAGTGCCAGCTCAACATCATGCAAAAAACGCTGTCATTCTAATCTCAGTCTCCGTTCTTGAGATTAATGCAGTAACTCTGTCCTTGGTAAAGGTGAAACCCTGTCCAAATCCTGCATTGACGCAGCTTTGTAAAAAAAAAAATAATAATAATTAGATAAATAGTCTCCTGCTACAACCTGTATTTTTTGTAAGGATTCAACCTTTGAATAAATAAAGCCTTTTCTAAATATTTTTTCTAAATTTAATTTCACATAAAAAAGTTTTGGACCCCACTGACTTTCATTGTATCAGCAAAAATAGTTGAAATGATGACAGAATTTTAATTTTTGCATAAAATATTGCTTTATGGTTTTACAAGTCAAAATAAAATCTGAACAAAATCTTTTTTCTGTACTAGAAAGTTACTCACTTGTTGTACAGAACAATGTCAGGCAGCCATATATGCTGGGAAGGAAGGCACACTTTTCTTATCCCTTCATACTCCTCTGGATCCCATATCAACCGGTAATCATTCCATACCTGCACATGACACACACCACACAAAGAATCTCATTAATAATAATAATAATACAACCCAAACACAAAAGTTCCACTGCTCATACCTGAGAGAGCCAACAGTTGGTGGTCATGATCTGCTCTCTCTCATTCTGAAATACAAAAATTATCATATTAGAAAAATTGATTTAATAAAATGTGCCATGTGTGGCAGCTTTTCATGTTCCAGCTACCCACCACACTGATGAGCTGGGCGAGGGACACTTGGATTGCAATGGTGACCTGCTGGCTCTTGTTGACTGCGGGACGAATCAGCTTGTTGTATCGGTCAGGGGAGAGTAAATAGTTTATTAAACGTTCCTCCACCTCCGCACACCATACAGCTGAAAAACAGACATTAACATGTTAACAATGTAGGTTACGAAATTGAATGAAAGAAATGGTTTACTTGGGATTTATTTAATTTATAAAATCTATGTGATTCACATAGAATTTGTAACACTTTCAATACACTAAAAATTTATAAATGAACACAAGTGACAAATTGGGGTAAAACTGGGTTATGTTCAGTAAATACTTTTTAAAGGAAGTAATGCATGGTTTAAATATTTAAATTATTATTTATTTTTTTATCCTTTACCTAATTTGATGTTCCTGGTCAAAAATGACATTTTCTCATTATGCTATATTATTACAAAACCTTGGATTAAATATTTTTGTCAAACTGTTTTCTTTCAGTTAGCACAAGTTTTGTAGGCATCACTGACCTGAGCTTATGCACCTCATGTTTTTTTTTTTTTTACTGAGATCAGAACAATGATGCCTTTGATCAATCAGTTCCACAAAGAAATACAAAAACCTTGGGAAATGTAAAAGAAAAGAAACTCATAAGTTGATTGAATCCGATAACAAGAATAAAATAAATACATTTTCAAGCAGTTTTTTGTAGGTCTGTCATTTCTGACCACTAACATCACAAGTGTAACAAGGTGGGGGAAAAAACATCCAAAAAGTAAAAAAAAAAAAAAAAAAAAAAAAAAAAATCAATAAATAAATAGTGAAGTTATTAAAACCTGTGTGAACAAAATCCAATGCAATAACATTAACTAGCATTTTGGGGGGAAAAGAAAATGACTTAAAATGGTAAAAAGGATAATATTTTTGAATATTTAAAAATATATTTTAACAAATCTTACCAACCCCAAATTTTGGAATGGTAGTGTAACCTAAAAAAGAAAAAAAATCTAAACTTTCCAAAATTCACTGACTGCTGTGTCTTCTAACTTCTAACCTTCTAACATTAAAGGAAAATTTACCAACAAAAGTTTAACTAAGGAGTTATTTTCTGCTGTTGTCATGACTCCCAAACCAAATAAAAACAGCTAGATAAACACATTGTCATATGCATTGAGCTAAATTTTAAGGAAATAATATGAACAACAGTTTCATGGCCAATGAAAACATGTTATGACTATGAACACTATATAGAGGGCAAAAAGTAAGTTTCAGAAAAAAAGAAAAACTCTACTGGTGTTTCTGTGCCACTGTCTCTAAGGGACAGCAAGTCAGGACAAATAACATCACTCTGTGGACAAGCAGTGCACTGTGGGGACAATGAGTACAGAGACTACAAGATTAAAGTTGACAATAGAAGCACTGGGGCAGCAGTCATCATTCAACACACAATCACTCAGCATGTGCTCAGTGAGACATACTCCATCTGAATAACAGCTCAACAAGTGCAGCTAAAACATGTGACTAATTAAATGAATTCCATGATTAGCAATTTTGGGGGCCATTTGAAAAAGCGAATCTGAAACTCTCCAAAGCTGAGAGTGAAAGATTTCAAACTCAACAATCTTGAGAACATATTTTTGGAGGTTATTATTCAAAACAGCAGAGTCATCAGACTGTGTATGTACATAGATAAATTAACAATTTATGAACTTCTATAGCCACATTTTCTTAATGTCCATTCGTTGCTTTATGACCCCTGTCTTCTGTATTTCTTTTCTCAGCAAAAATAGTGATATATCAAATTATTTCACAAATTGTATAAATAATTCATTTATTTACTCAACTGACAGCCCTACTAAAAATATTTCTGAAAGAAAATTACAAATAATTTTTATTAATCCTTCTATGCGCATACTGATGCTACCTGTGGTTCATGTCTATTATAAATGTCAAATTTCATTATCCCTTCAAAAGAATCAACACATCCATTATTATGAATCCAGACAGTTACATAATGAGCCCCATTCATCTGTAAATATGATGCACCGAAGCAACAATCCTCATGAGTCACAGACAGCTTGCAGAGGGTCACAGAAGCCCTTTGCCACATCTCTCATTAAAACCCCATGGGAACGATCATTCTTTAATGCCAAACATGAGTCAATAGTTCAGCCCATCACTGCCCCATCAGCACACATTGTCTTTATCACAAGCTCTCATATTACAGCATGTAAAAGCAGAGTCTGACAGTAATTATTATAATGAGGGTTCCCTTTCAAGGGAACTTCGAACTGCGTCCTCTAGGGGCCGCTATCGGGAACACCTCGTCGTAACCCGTGTCTGAAGCATACTTTGAAAAACTCCAACGTGTTGGCCGGCGACAGCCTCTGACGTCACTACCGGCATGACTATAAATAAGCGCCAGTAGGACCCTTCATTTATCTTCTTCGTCTTCATTGACTGTTTTGTTTGAAGCGTGCATCTGAGAAACGACCACGGTAAGAGCGATCTTTCATTGTTATCATGGCATCCACTAGCAAGGCGTTGTCATTAACCCTTTCTGATACTGAAGTTAGTGCTCTGCTGGGTTCTACCCAGAAAGAGCAGGAGATGACTGAAGCCCCTTTCACACTGCACGTCGGACCCGGCATTTTGCCGGAACATTGCCGGGTCGGCTTCTGTGTGAAAGCAACCACGTCCCGGGATTGAACCCCGGATTAAACCCGGGTCGGGGACCTAGTAACATTGCCGGGTTCAACCTGGGACGAGCGCTGTGTGAACAAAAGCCAGAAACTAATGCCGCAACGGATGTGACATAGTGATGACGTAGTTATTGTGCGACTCCTTGAACTTGTTTTTTCAATAATACAACCCTGCAGTGCCAGAAGAGCTAGTCGGTGTTTTAAACGCAGAAAGTGTTCGTATACAAAAGAAACTAAAATTAAACAAACAGAAATGTGCGCAAACTAGACAGAAGTTGAGACCACGGAGCTCCTTACTATCCGCGCTGAAGCTGAGATTGTTCGCCAGCTCAGGGGAACGGTACGTGATGCGGTCGTGTATGAGCAAATAAAAATAAAAATGCAACAGCGTGGTTTCTCGAGAGAGAAAGCGCAGGTCATCAGTAAGCTGAAGGCTTTGAAAAAAAATTTTCACCAAGTGCTGGATCACAACGGAAGGAGCGGCAGTGGAAGACTAGACTGGCCTTACTTCGATTTATGCTACAGCATATGGGGAACAAGCCACTCGGCTAACCCAGTAGCATTACTGGGCAGTATGGCGGCGTCTCCGTGTAGGAATGACGAACAAGAGACAACAGCAGAGGTAGCCGCTTCTTCTTGCACCGTTGTGTCCACAGTTGCGTCCAGCTCGGAGACCGTCAAGGAAATTTCCAGGGAAAGTAATTCAGGTGAGTTACATAACTATGCTATTATGTACCTTGCTGGACTGTTTGTTCTTTGTCTGCCATGTATCACATGCTTCCCTCAGGTTACTAAACCACATTGTTTTGTTTTTTCAGAATCACCTCAACCACCCCCTGCGTAAAAAGCCAGAAAACGCCAGTCCAGAACAGATTTGATCATGAAAGAGGTGAAGGACCTCTGTTTTGAAATGGACCGAGACTTTGAGGAGAGGGAACGTGTCCGTTTGGATGAGCAGAGGGAGTATGAAAACCAGTTGAGGAGGGAGGGCGAGTCAGGCAAGGGCGGAAGAGCTGGCTAAACAGATGGCAATGCTGCGTGAGCTACAAGACAACCAAAATCGTTTTTTGGGTGAAATTCTTAGCCGTATGCCAGCTCCAGCACCCACGCCCTATTATGTGCCCGCTCGTCATGCCCGTTTTCAGCAAAGCACATCAGACAATACAGAAAATGGCTTATTCAACCCGTTGCCATCATTGCAGCTTGAGTAGGACTGCTTCAAAACTTAATTGTTATTGTATAACAATTATTGAATATTTCATAGTACTGGATTAGTAGCATTTATATAAAAGTAAAAAAAAATGTATAGTACAAATTATATAATATTTATATTTGTGCATAATTATCTAATGGCACTCTTGCTTGCCAGGTAAAGATTTTTTTAACTGTTTGAACATTTTGGAGTTTTTTTTGCATTGTTAATATTGTGTTACACTTCTTTTTTCTAATTGCATTGTGTTTTTTTGTAAATGTCAACACTTTTTATGTCTTATGTGCATCTTACTACACTTTATTCTTTATACAATTTTATTCTTTATATCTTTATTCACTTTATTCAGTTAAACTTAAACTGTTTTCTTTGTCATACTGTGTACTTGAAACGGTTACATTTGATGTAAACAGGCACAACACACTTTTTATTCTTTCCAAAATAAATTATTTTTATTGAGAATTGTTGACATGTTTTATTTGTTTTTCATGCGTAATTTCACAGCTTTTGGTACAGATGGATGTGCATGTAACAATGTAAACAAGTTAGAAGAGCGTCTTCATAGCCTCCCGAATTCCTTGAGCATTACGGCCTCCCACTCCCTGGAAAACATCTTGCGCTTGCAGAAACGTTTCTTCGTGCATCTCACAAATATTGTGGAGAACACAAGAAACAGCAACAACATCAGACATCAGTGCGGTGTTGACATCGTTGCGCTTCAGTAAGCACCGCCAACGCCCTTTGAGTCGTCCGAAGGCGTTCTCGACAACCATTCGTGCTGAGCTCAGTCGGTAGTTGTACAGCCGTTGTTGAGGGGTCAGCGCAAGGTGATTTGTGAAACCCTTCATAAGCCAGTTCTTGAGCGGGTATGCAGCATCACCAATTAAATGGACAGAAACCTCAACTCCGTTCACAAAATCTTTGAGTTCTGGGGAGGAGCTATGGCGCGGAGCTGAATGGTCGCATTCTCGATCTCTCCGTAGGAATCGGCTAAATTTACTTATCCTGAATTAAAAGCGAACGCACTCCTTCATCAAACTTAAGTTTAGTACATCTGTAATCTAAGACATGTCGACCAAACAATCTAAATCCAACTCGGGCCACCAAAAAAAGGCTCAAAACAAACCCGATCGGCTAGAAGAAACAGGGGAAGATGCTAGCACGCTAACCACTGATGTGCACGTTCCCGGAGCCGCGGGGATTTTAGAAGCTATTGCATCCCTGAAAAATGACTTCAGCTCCAAATTTGACGGAGTTCTGACCGCAATCAACGAGATTAAGTCAGACTTCAAAGACTTTTCAGGGAGACTAGAACAAGCAGAGAACCGTATTGGTGACATGGAAGATGACATTGCCAATGAGAAAACCAGAATCACGATACTGAAGAAACAGGTGCCTGAGCTCACCCTTAAGGTGGATGACCTGGAAAACAGGAGCCGTAGTTCAAATCTCAGACTGGTGAACCTCCCGGAGAAAGTTGAAAAGGGCGACGCAGCTGCTTTCCTGGAAAAATGGCTACCCGATGTCTTTGGACCCGAGACTTTTCCTGCCCCACTGATTATTGAAAGAGCTCAAAGACTACCAGGTGCGCCACAATCCTCTGCTCCGCGAGTCATGATACTGAAGTTTTTAAACTTCAGAGACAAGATCCGAGTCATGCAGGCAGCCAGAAAAAAGGGCAAGATCATGTATGAAGGCCACCATGTCATGCTTTTCCAAGACATCTCTACTGATCTGCACAGGAAAAGAAAGCGATTCGATGATGTGAAAAAAAGACTACGGGACCTGAAGATAGACTACGGCATCATTTATCCTGCCAAACTCAAGCTGCTCCATGGAGGGAAATCTCGCGTGTTTGATGATCCTGCAGGTGTGGAGTCGTTTATTAAAGAATTGGACACCTAGCAAGTTGACCACGACTGGCTAACGGGATTACACCGGGAGGACCTCTGTCAGTGACGGGACTTTTTAACGGCAGCATACGATGTGATCATTTATCCTGAACTTTGTTTTTCCACCTAACGATACTGAGAAAAGGTACTGTAACGATGCTTTGCCAGGCTGCACCCAATTGTCACTATACGCAGACGTGGTTTTAATCCCACACAGACAGATGCGCGTATGTATATATTGTATATTCTGTTCGCTTATTTTATTATGCCGATTGTGAGCGGGGGTGGGGTTTAGCGTGTGATTTATCAGTTTATTACTGCTCCTCGTTGTTAGTGGATCAGTTGAGTGTCTAGCTCGCTCTTAATGTTACCAGGGAAAGTAAGCCGTCTCGTTCGGGGAGATAGTGCTGGGATTAAGTTTAGGGGTTATAAATGTACATTTTATTTTGCATTTCGGGATAACGACATACACTCCAATTGCTTTAAGAACGAAATTACAGTTTACATTATTCCTTCCTGTTATGTGACCTGGTTGAAACTGTTTATGCTTGATTTTATTTTATGTCTTCTAATCTAAATTTGAAGTTTACATCCTGGAATGTTAGAGGTATGGGGAAGTTGGCTAAAATTAAGCAAGTCCTCAGTAGGGTTAAACAACTCAAATCGTTAGTTGTATATCTCCAAGAAACCCATTTATTGTCAGATGAAGTGATAAAGATAAAAAGGAAATGGCTAGGGCAAGTAATATCAGCCTCCTACTTAACACACACCCGAGGGGTGATGATCCTGATCCATAAATTAATACCCTTTAAAGTGGACAACATCATCCGTGACATAGGGGGTAGGTACCTGATTGTCCAGGGTACATTGATAAATGAGAAGATAAACATGATTAATGTATATGCCCCAAACGAAGACAATCCCAAATTCTTTGAAAATTTATTTTTATTAATTGCTTCTCTCCCAGGGAAGGCTATTATAGCAGGTGATTTCAACTGCACTTTAGATCCTAAATTGGATCGGTCAACTGAGATGGACTCCTCTCATATACAAAGTAGGAAGAAATTGTTACAGTATATAAATGATCTGAATTTGTGTGACCCCTGGAGGAGACTGAACCCAGATAAATTAGAATTCTCCTGTTATTCTCCCCGATTTAAGTCATACTCACGAATAGATTTTTTCCTGATTTCCAACTCTATGTTCTCCTCTGTGATAGAATGTAACTATAATAGTATTCTGCTGTCAGACCACTCCCCTACTTCACTTGTATATAGAGCCCAAGGGGTAGTTAAAGGGACTCCTAGATGGAGATTTCATCCCAGATGGCTTTCTGATTCGAACTTCTTGCAATTTTTTCAGATGCCCAAATTGAGTTGTTCTTCAATAAAAATACAGATGAGACATCTGCTATTGTCAGATGGGAGGCCTTTAAGGCATATATCAGAGGCATGATCATATCTTACACTAGTTCAAAAACAAACAAACTCAAGTTGAAAATGAATGAGCTTGACCACAAAATTAGACAGTTGGAAAATGAGGCCTTTTTGGACAGCTCCACAAAAATAAAACAAGAATTAAAGCTACTTAAAGCCCAATACGAGGAAATTTCCACATCAAAAGCAGAAAACAGTTTAATCCGGCTCAAACAGAGTTTCTATGATCAAGGTGAAAAACCGGGGAGACTGTTAGCCTGGCGAATAAAGAAATTAGACACAGATAGGGCAATTACTGCTATTCAAACTCAGAACGGAGCAATAACAACAGACCCAAAAGAAATTAATGATACTTTCACCATCTACTATAAAATATTATATTCATCCGAATCCCCGGAGAGCCTGGAATCACAATCTGAGTTTCTAGATGATCTTTATATTCTTCCCATATCAGACGATTTTAAAGAACAATTGGATAGGAAACTAGATGCCTCAGAAATTGCTGGTGCCATTACTAATATGAGAGGAGGTAAGGCCGCAGGCCCTGACGGTCTTCCAGTTGATATCTATAAGATATTTAAAGATAAATTAATTGAACCCCTTTTAGCTATGTATGATGAGGCCTTTCAACAGGGTTGTCTTCCGGATTCTCTGAGGTGTGCGCTGATAACACTTATATTGAAACCCAATAAGTCCCCTACCAATTGCACATCGTATAGACCTATTTCTCTGCTTAACACAGATGCTAAGATTATTGCTAAAGTAATGGCTAGAAGACTAGAACCGGTGCTCCCGACAGTGATCAACCCGGATCAGAATGGTTTTGTGAAAAACCGCCAAGCATTCCATAATGTCAGAAGGGTGTTGAATCTGATACACGCGAGGGAGGGAACCCCTGACACCGCTATTCTGTCCTTAGATGCTGAAAAAGCATTCGACAGAGTGGAGTGGAGCTATTTATTCGATGTGCTATTTCACCTTGGCTTTGGTAACTACTTTCGAAAATGGATTGAGACACTTTATACTGACCCAATAGCAGAGGTCTCCACCAACCATATAATATCATCTCCTTTCAAACTCACAAGAGGTACTCGTCAGGGGTGCCCTCTCTCGCCAATGCTATTTGTTTTGGCAATGGAACCGCTTGCAATAGCGGTGAGATCGTACCCCTCAATTTCAGGTATAAAAATATCAGACACGGAACATCGCATTGTAATGTATGCTGATGACACCCTCTTGCTTCTAACAGACCTAAGTAATTGAATTCTCAATCTGACCAATTTAATTGAAACCTTCGGAAAATTTTCAGGCTTTAAAGTAAACGATACAAAATCCTCTATTATGTTCCTGAACAAGCAGGAGCGAATAAATCCAGTGATAAAACACCCTTTCAATAATGCGGTAAATGCATTTAAATATCTCGGTATCACTATCACCCCATCCATTAAAGATTTAATATTCTGCAACTATGATCCCATGATTTCTACAGTAAATGAATCCATGAATAGCTGGTCATCAATGCCAATTTCTCTTATAGGGCGTATAAATATAATCAAGATGAATTTATTACCAAAGTTTTTATACCTATTTCAATCCATTCCTTTACCCCCGCCGCCACAGTTCTTTTCCAAAATGAAGCAACTATTTACTAAGTTTATTTGGAATAACAGGAGGTCAAGGTTGAGACTGTCACTTCTTTACCTGCCTTATGAGAGAGGAGGATTACAATTACCTAATTTACAATGGTACTTTTGGGCTGCTCAAATTAGAGCTGCAATGTACTGGTTTTCACCTGAACCTTACTTACCATGGGTGCAAATTGAAAGTATCTGTACTAAAGGCCAGCGACTTGACACTTATTTATACTCTGCATCTGTCAAAAAACTGAAGCGGCTCACTGATAACCCCTTTGTTAGAAACACAATTAATGTCTGGCACAATGTACAGTCATTTCTCGGTGAATCTACTTTGTTTTCAGGCTTTTCACCAATATGGGGGAATGATAACTTTTCTCCTGGAAAAAAGACCAAGGTTTTAAAATGTGGGCAACTAAGGGCATCTGTAAAGTTATGGATCTATATAAGGAAAGTAAACTAGCTTCATTTGAGGAACTTAGTAATAAATATGATATACCTCGGACGCACTTTTTTAAATATTTACAGTTAAGGAGTTTTGTTTATGCACAGACACAATCCTATATACAACCCCGCTTGTCCACGTTAGAAAACCTAGCTGTGAATAACTGTACTGGCAAGGGTCAGATATCTTTACTCTATAATACCCTGGTGAAAAACCATAAAGACTCTACTGAGCATAAGAAAACTCAATGGATAAATGACTTACAAACAGATATCTCAGAAGAGGACTGGATAGAGGTGTGCTCTAGAGCACAACTTTTAACAATAAATACCCATCTTAAATTGATTCAATATAATTGGATTATGAGGACTTATGTTACTCCCGAAAGACTGAATAAGATGAATCCTAATATTCCTGATATCTGTGTTAAATGTAATTTCGAAAAGGGCACCTTATTTCATTGTCTGTGGGACTGCTCAGAGATACGAAAGTTCTTGAATTAAGTTATAAAATGTATTTCTAAGATGACCTTAAATCCAGTGCCTGACAATCCTGCACTTTGTATTCTTAATTTGTATCCAAAGGACTGCATGTTAAACCGCAAAGAAAAGAAAATTACAGACTTATGTTTAGTCCAAGCTTGACGCTTGATTTCTCTCTGTTGGAAAGATGTCAAGAGCCCTTCTGTTGGTCGATGGCTGAAAGAACTATCATCATGCCTTATCCTTGAGAAGTTAACATACACAGTGAAAAAGAAATCAGCCGAATTCAGAGAGATTTGGAATCCCTTTCTTGCATTCTTGGAGAACTGTGAAGTCGAGGATACTCTGGAAACCTGAAGGAGATATGTCCCTAAAGTTGATACCTCCTAAGCTGTTTATGATTATATAATGTCGTTACCCAGTGTTTTTTTTTTTTTTTTTTTTTTCGTTTCGTTTGGGGTGGGGGGAGTGGATTATTTTATAGATTGACTGTTATATGTTTTTGTAAACTGTTAAAATTCAATAAATACATGTTTATAAAAAAAAATCCTTAAGTTCTGTTTATAAGTAAAGAAAAAATCAGCAAATTGATAATGATCATGCAATGTGGTTGCATACCCTTGTATATTGATTATATTGAATATATATATATATATATATATATATATATATATATATATATATATATATATATATATATATATATATATATATATATATATAATAACAGCAAATGAAATAGTGATTACCTCACGTGGAAACCATTTCCACCATTTTCTTCTGCCATTTGGAAAATGGGAGAATTGGACAACACACGAGCGTCATGTGTGCGGCCAGGCCAGCCTCAATACACATCTGTGAAGCTAGTTCGGGAGACATGGAGTTAATATCTGTTCACGTGAAAATATAATTTTGGTAAAGATAAAAACAGCTTATGGACTAGATTCTTACCAGAAGTTGTGGTCGACAACAGCTTGAAGTACAATTGAATGCCATCCCTTACGATTGTAGTAAGCTGCAGCATCTTCCTGGGGAGGAATAATAGGGATGTGGCTACCGTCTATTGCACCAGCACATAATGGATACCCACATTCAGCGAATCCATTTATAGTGTTCTGAAGAGCTTCTCCTCTGGGCAAGGAGATGAAACGTTTGAAAAGTTTTCTCTTCAATGTCGCTGTCACTTCATGAACCAGAGTACAAACAGTCGACAGCCCCACACCAAAAAGACAACTGATTGTGCGGTATTCACCAGGGGATACCCTGGTACCACCACAAAACAATAGCCAATCTACGGCGTGGTTCAAGTGGCTTTCTCCAGTTTGTAGACTTTCGTCTCAGACTTCGCTCAACAAGTTGCAGAACAAACTCAAACGTGGTGTGTGACATGCGAAAGTTCTGATGCCACTGATCGGCGGTGAAGTTTTCGAGGACATTAGTCCAAAATACAGCACCTTGAGGTCTTCGTAACATCCACATTCTTCTATCAAAAACACCCAGTTGCATGAGCCGTGTACACAGAGTGGTAGCTTTTAGCATCCGATGGCACCTCTGTGCTCGAAGTCTCGCTGCCTCAGCAAGCTTTGCTTCCAGCGTACGCGTTCTCTCATTAACTCTCCGGAAAGAAGTCAATATCGAAAAACATGTAGTAATTTGAGCATTTAGCATAAACAACAATGCCGCTAGTTGCTGGCCAACAGCCATGTTTACAAAGCAATGAGAACACTTCCGTTTTGCCTTTCCTTATTCTTTGGCGCCAATCTTTTTTGACTCGTACATTGTACGTCACATCCGGATGTCACGTGTCAACTCGACCCGGGAACGTTACGGGTTGTGTGTGAAAGCGTGCACATATTCCGGCATTTCGCTTGCAATGTGAATGGACCAAATCTAGCGACCCGTGAACAAATGCCGGGTCGCATTATCGTGTATTTGCCGGAATGGCAACGACCGTCCGGCCTCGTGCTCTGGTATTAGGTGACCGAGATCACAGGCTTTCTGCGGGAGCCTGGCTGATCATCAGAACTGGCACAGCACTGCAGGGAATTTCATGGATGTCAACATCAATTCATCAACATTTCAACATCCGGCGGGATGTTCGGCCAGGTCACCCTGAGGGGCCTCCTGGCCACTTAGTGTGAATATGAGAGCAGGTGGAATGTCCAATGGGAAGGTGGAGGTGGTAGTTATGAAGTTTTCCTGTATATACTGCCTCAGGTGATGCTCCCCTCGCTTGAGGTTTGTAAAATTGGAGCTGGCCTCTCCCGTGCGATCCAGCGCCTCTGCGATGCTTAGGAACCTTTAAGTACACACGCTAAGCTTTGTGTACTTTCTCAAAACCACATGGTGGTCAGTGTGCACGTGAACACTTTGCGCACTGTCTGAAACCCACGTAAGTGGTAAGTGTGCACGCAAGACTCTGCGCACTTTCTGAAATCCTGAGTCCCTTGGGCTTCATTCAGCCAGTGTGTATTTGTTATACACCTCAAGCATCGCTTCCCTCAACATGAGGGGCTGTTTGGGCAATTCTCGTGGTAGTTTAGCAGCGCTCCCCTTTTTCCAAGAAGGGTCTCCTATGAGCGCGCTACTCTGAGCTCAGAGTCCTCCTCTCATATTAGACGGAATTCTCTGTTTTTTCACCAGAGCGCTCCAGTATTGTTTCCATAGATTGAGTTGATGACTCTCAAACATGCTGTTTTGAGATGCACTGTGAGAGTAGACATCCTGTTGAGGCAGGGGCTGAGGCTCGGGGAATGGCGGCTTCACACCGAGGTGATGAAGCAGAGTTGGAGAGGTTGGCCAGACTCGGATGGATCTGTTTGCGACTCGAGAGAGCATCGCACTATCCCCTCTGGCTTCCTCTGACTCATCCAGCTCCACTAGGGCTGGACGCCATGGTACAGGCGTGGCCGAGGCTTCATCTGTACATTTCTTCCTCCAAAAAAAAATTGCTCTGCTCCCAGGCCATTCCATCTATGAGCTGCTCTATCAGAGTGCCACGAGAGCCCCTCCTTAGAACAGTATTTGTAAATCAATGCTATGGTAAGTGTGCTTACTAAATCCACAATGTGGTAAGTTGGCACGCTAGTACTCTGTGTTCTTTCTAAAATCCTATATGGTGAGGGCTTCGCACGGTTGCTTCATGCCCTTTCTTGAGTCGGTTAAAGCCCCGTTCATCTTGGGCGCCACTCCACCCATGTATCCTCTGATACCTATCTAAAACAGGGCGTTGCTACTAGAGAACTGTTGAGACAGCTCTTTCGGCAAGCTTATGCGAAAGCTAGTGGTAGCCCTTGTGTGACGGGCAAGACTTGGTATAACATACTAGGTTCTTAGCCGTATCCCTTTAAAGGAATCTTTCGTGATTCCAAGCCTTCAGCTCTACCCCGGGCCGAGGCCCTACAGGTAAGTTGGGTATGTAGCTTAGGCCTTTGGCCATAAGGGATAATGTCATGGACAGCCGTCTAACCGTCCCAGGGGCAACTCCCAGTAAAATGATAGAGTTGGTACTTAGTGTTTCCCATGATTCTGGCCTGCACTCCCCTTAGCATGGCGGCGTGGGTATACTGTTCCCCATAGTGGCCACTAGAGGACGCAGTTCGAAGTTCCCTTGAAAGGGAACGTCTCAGGTTACGAATGTAACCATGGTTCCCTGAGAGGGAACGAGACACTGCGTCCTCTAGCTCCCTGCCATGCTTCGGACGCAAGCTTCAGACGAAGAAGTAAAATGACGGGTCCTACTGGCGCTTATTTATAGTCGCGCCGGTAGTGACATCAGAGGCTGTCACCGGCCAACACGTTGGAGTTTTTCAAAGTATGCTTCAGACACGGGTCACGACTTGGTGTTCCCCATAGCGGCCCCTAGAGGACGCAGTGTCTCGTTCCCTCTCAGGGAACCATGGTTACATTCATAACCTGAGACGTTTAGTGAGCAAAATTATATGACCATAAATGAACACTACAAACACAGCGGTAACCATGTTAGTTTTTGTTTGCAGTTGTTACGCATTATGGGCAACATATTGGAACGTCATCTAGTCAGTAATAATCAGATTCCTAAAAGATATTTTAATTTAACAAAAGAAAAAAGTTTTGAAGAAAGTGATTTTGTTGTTTAACTTGTTTTTTTTTGTGATATCATATATATATATATAGTGAAGATTGCATTCATTCATTCATTAACACATTACCTAATATAATAATATAAAAACAGTAAATCAATGGTTCAAGATTATAAAATCTTCAGCATTTTGTTTGAAGTGACTATTTATGGGGTGGTGTTGGCACAGTGGATAAGACACATGGCTTTGGTGTGAGAGACCCGGGTTCGAATCCACTGTGAGACACCAATGTGTCCCTGAGCAAGACACTTAACCCCTAGTTGCTCCAGAGGCGTGCGACCTCTGACATATATAGCAATTGTAAGTCGCTTTGGATAAAAGCGTCAGCTAAATGAATAAATGTAAATGTAAATTTAATATGGAGAATGCTGTACAGAGTGGTGACTAATATCTGTGTGTAAAACCCTATGATAAAAGTGTTACTAAAACCCCTGACTTATTTAGACCATCTCCATGTCCTGTTCAGGGCTCTTCACAAAAACACACACACTCCTAAACAACCAAGAAAGGACAGGGACTTGGAAAGAGAAAGACACTTGGACATCTCAAAATTATACAAAACAACACACACACACTAACAGTTGCATTTACAGATCGATGCCAATGCCGATGTTTAGAGGTCAGGGTCAGCCGATGGCCGATATGTGCTGCCGATTTTTAGGGCCGATATCTTGAAGTTTTCCCCTCCATTTGCATGCTAAAATGTCACACTAATAATAAGTGGATGCACAACATTTCTAAACTTATCATCATTTATTGGGCACTGACTTGAACCATCTCTCGAATCTTAATTTTGTGCACTGCACTGTATTAAAAAAAAATGTATCCAAAGTTAACCAAACAAATCAATAAACTGACCAAGTATTAAATATATAAAACAGGTAATATATATATATATATATATAAGTCAATCATTTACATAAAAGTTTTAGAGCATTTATCAAGTAGAATTTTTCAAGTTGGTTGGAACATAAATGTAAACTTAAATATACATTTAAATAAATAAAATTTTAGAAATAAATCATCTCACTCATATGTCTTTTATTTTGTGGAACACAAAAGCAAAGAGTGACAGCCTCAGTCACCATTATTTATATATATATAAAATGGCTCTACGCACCGTCACGGTTTTACACTCTAACCTCATCCTTCATCATTATATCTGACAGGGAAGCCAAAATGCGCGGGGCGCTCAAGCTCCTCCATTCCTCCGCTCGCCATGACCACTGAGTGTGGACTGAACATGCGCAACCTTTTTTTTTCATAAATCAATCTGCGGGTCACGTGTGTGCCGAACCGAAGATATTGATCCGAACGGATCACGGATCAATGATGATCCGTTGCACCACTACTATAGTGTCATTTGAAAACATTGCAGTTGCGTTTTAAAATACAACAACGAGCACCACGAAACAATTTAAAAAGATGCATTCAGCGGTCTCCTTGACGGGAAACATTCAATAAAGTAAAATGATCTCAAACGTATGGCGCGCTCTCTTCATTTTATCAAATGATCATAATCACATCTATTCATTTTACAGTCCTGCTACTAGCATTTTGTTCAGACTAAAACCCCTTTAATTCGGTTGAGAAAGCTTTTTTTCCAAGTGGCTTTTGCACATAATAATAATACCGCTGCAGACGCATTTTGCAGCATTAAGGTTATTAATTGATCGTTAATTTAAACGACGATCGATCATGGAAATTATCAAACATTGACATCCCTAAATACAAATTGAAAAACTGGTTATTGTCTGCATCAAACCATGCTTCCGAACAAATATCATTCGCCGTTCTTGGAAGCTCCAGGACAGGTGTCTCTCCGAGCACGGTGCTGTTTGTGAGCGGGGCGGAGTAACTCTGCAGTGTTTGTAAGAGCTGCCAACTTCTCCACCCCATTTACAGAGTGAAATTCTCTGACTGCCTTTATCTCCCAGGACTGTTGATGAATCTTCCAAAAGTTTTGGCTTTGGGTGCTTCACATGAGGCAGCAGCAGCGCACCAATAACACGGGGCTGCCCGCCGACGTGCCTGACTTTAAATCCGCGCTACTAAACACGGATATCGGCCGATGCCGATATATTAAAAAATGACAAATATCAGCCCGATATATCGGTCGACCTCTAGTTGCATTCACTGAGCTTTTCCACACCGGTACACTTCAACTCTGTCAATAATTCAGCTGCACTACAATAAAACCTGCCTCGATACACACCAACACAGACAAACACACACAGACCTAGTCTGCAGTAGGGATGTTGCGGTGATGGATTTTTTCCACCGGTTAATCGACGTGTAAAAAAAACGGTAATCCCGGTGTCACCGGGGTTGCGTGTCGGGGATTTCGGGTAGCCGAAAATGCGGTCGTGCACACGTCTCAATTTACTTTCACTTTAATTAGCGGCAATTCAGTAGCATTTGTTTGAATTAATCATGGGTTAATTTATTTTATTCTTAATAAAAATACACAAAACAATAAGACACTCGCTTGTATTACACACATCTTTATTGCAAAATGAATAATAACTTAACACACCATGCAAAAACTAAACGAAAGCACTTATGAAACACCTTTAAAGTGCATTTATTAACAAAACGAACCACTGCACAAGTATCAAACAAGAAATTATATACAAAAATTCCCTATTCGTTAAATAAAGTGCCTGCCTTTTTCAGCAAAAAAAAAAAAAAACACCGCACAACCATCGAATATGAAACGAACGAACATCAAAAACTTCGTTAAATAAGGTAGCCTACCCGAATAATCACTGGACACTTAAGTGCAAAAAAAAAACTAATATAAAAATTAAACTCATGTTAAGCTGTTAAAAAAAGAGGTAGGCCTATTAACTGCATACACCGTACAAAAAATTATAAATAGGCTAAATGAGAAACAATAAACGAAAAACCTTCATTTTAAATTGCAACAGTTCGCTTTGAAACCAGATCTTCTGCCATCGTTTGCCAGTTAGCTCGCCTCACTCTCCTCAAATGATAAATGAAATTGGACACCTGCTGCTTTACTGCGGCGCTCGTTCCGATTACGCTAAATTACGAAGGCACGTAGTCACTAACTGAATTAAGTGCTTTATTGCTATAGGCTAAAACTTCAACACGATGGGGACGGTGCCGGTGGTCAAGTGCTATGACCGGTAGGTGGGTTAAACACCGTGTATCACCGGTAACACCGACTATCACAACAAGCCTAGTCTGCAGAGTACTTTACTAAGCATACAAAATAATAACATAGCTTTCAATATTAGCACTAGCACACAGAAATAAACACTTTTCCATTCTAAGCTGAATACAACTATGCTCTTCTGTTTGACAGGGCAGTGCTTAACTAGTGTATCTGTGTTTAAGTGGCATAAATATCCAATTATTATAAGCTACTCTATCTGTATCCAAGCTCCACTGCATCAAACAACTTACACAAATATACACATATTCACTAGCTACATGGCCCAACAGTTACCCTAGTGCCGCAATTTCAGTATGTGAGAGAGTCAAATCCACTTCATGCTGCCTTTTACCTCTAAAAGAGAGTGTTTCCTTTTTTTTCTCTCACCCATGATTTCAGTTTTCATTAGTTTAAGAATCTGAGACTGTGGGGGTTTTAGTATATCACACTTTTTCTGGAATCACAGAACATATTTTCACAATCCAACAGAGACTGAAACCCCATTAATACACATGGCTGGCTTGTTAATCACTTATTCTTTTCAATATATTGGGATTATGTTCAAACAGTTCGGGTAGCCTAACTTCCATTTATTGGGCAGAGCATGTTGTTTCAAGCCTTTCTGAGGTCTTAATGTGGCAATACTTAGATATTAAACTACATTTATTAAAATATAATATTTTTATTCTGCAAAAATGCATGAAACTGATCAAAAGTGATTGTAAAAACATTTATAATTTAATGCTGTTCTTAACTTTATAGTTAACAAAGAATCCTGAAAAAGATCATCACAGTTTCTGAAAACATATTGAGCAGCAAAACTGCTTTCAAAATCGATAATAATAATAATGGGAAATGTTCTTGAGCACCAAATCATAATATTTGAATGATTTCTGAAGGATCATGTGACAAATAAGTAATGTCTGCTGAAAATTCAGCTTTGCCACCACAGGAATTAATTACATTTTTTTATATTTTACAATTATTTTAATTTGTAATAATTTTACACAATAATTTATTTTATTGTTTTGATCAAATGAATGCAGCTTTGTTGAGCATAAGAAACTTCTTTCAAAAAACATTTTAAAATCAAACTAACCCCAAACATTTGAATCACTTGTTGTATTACTCATTTGTAAGTTGCTTGATCAAGCCATGACCTTGACTCACTGCTTAATTAGTGGAAATACTTCAGCAATAAAAATCATTAATGGAAGCATACAGGAATCAATACTGCTAATGGCAATCACAACAGTCGGAAAAGGAGCCCAGTCCTTATCCACTGATTATACTAGGGCTTCCTTAATTTTTTGTTAGAATTCAGAAAGTAATTAAGAGTTCACCTAAAACAAAGCCTCAACATGAAAAAAAACAGCTCTTTTTGCTTCAGGCAGTCGTAAAATATTTTTGTGCAATTCACAGTATGTGCAACTGCATGGTTCGATAATAAATGCAAGCTATAAAGTCAGTCAATTTAGGCATTTATTGACTAAATATATTAAATGGAGTTCTGTGCACAAACTAGACTTCAATGAAAGCTGTCCTTCACAGCAACAAGCTATTCTGAAGTCTAGGTTTATTCTGTATGTGTGTGTGCACACATTCATGAACGTGTTTAAGAGACCCTCTCTGCTGCTCTGACTCACTGAGCAAAAGATCTAATCAGAGTTAGCATAAGCATGCCTCAAGAACCAAAACACACACACACACAATCACCATGCATGCCCTGAAATGGACTGAAAAAAGACACTTTAATACTGAATTGTACATATGCTCAAGTTTCCCCTCACTACCACATGGAGATCAAGAAAACACATGACTATGCAACCATGATGAAGGGTTTATACTAAATACCAATTGATTGTAAATGATCTAATAGCTATTTCATGTTCAGTGTGAAACTGATCGATGATTTTAAGTAACAAAGTCATCCTTCATACTCAATGAAACATGATGCACTCATAAAAGACTCTCTGTGTGGGCACTGAAGTGATGCTTCACAGTTGGAAACAGATCTGTGAGTGTAGTGAGCTATGGGGCACAGAGAACGTGCCATTATGTGGACTGACCCAATTTAACCCCTTTAATCACACTGGTTACAGGTCTAAAGAGACTTATTGATGTATTTTGCAAAGAGTTGTCAATAATGAATTAAAGTATAGGTTGTTTTGATTTCATGTGAATAAAATAATCACATAACCAAAGCTATTTAATTCTTGTTTTCCCTTATGAAAAATTATGTGTGACAAAGCTTCACAAAAGCAAGCACTTTCTCAGATAATACCAATAATACTAATTATTATTATTATTTAGAAAAAGAGCTATTGATTTAATAAAATATTATAAATTCAATTAAATTGATCTAGCTCAAGTCTCATAACATAAGATTGTATTGGTCAAATATGTGACCAGTCATTCAGTGTTAAATAACTGACTGATTTACATTTTTAACAATGTATACTGATTCAATAAACATTAAATAACATTAAACATTAAATAAACAATCCTTTATTTTGGGGTTGTTGTTATTTTCAATTATTTAACTATTTTTGACTGACACATTTACACTGTTTATTGTGACTAGACGTAAAACACACACTTTACTATGGAATGATATTGCGGACATTATTCAAAAGGCATTGCAAATTGTATTTGCAATTGCGTTTTCAATTTGTGGACGCATAAAATGTGACATAATCCAAACGCAAATGCAAATCGCGCATTACCGTTTTCATTTTCGATTAAGTGAACGCACAGTGTCTGCCAAATTTAAAATGGAAATAAACAATATTAATTATGAAAATAAACAATAGCAGAACACTGACTACATTTTATGGTTCATGATATTAAAGAACATTTCATAACGTCGGAGCTGCCATCTCCTGTACGAGCACACAGTTGCACCAACTGACAGACAAAGATCGCGCCTTACAGATCCATTTTCCCCGCACACTTCATTACAGTCCCTGCAATTAAGACAAACTGATCTAAGTAGGCTACGCGACGAGTTATCCGGGATTCTTGTGCCCCCAGATTGTGAAAAATCCGTGCGTGTCTTAAGCCTGAAGAGTTATTCGGTCCTTTTCAGTGATAACAAACACGAGCTTTATGTTAAAATATCTTCGGGATGTTCTCTTTGTAGGCGAACAGACTCACGCGCTCTCGGTAGACTATGCGCTTCTCTTGCGCGCGAGCGAGACTTGACATCCGTGAGCGTAATCAAGCCATCAACTTATGTAAAAACATCTTCTACCACTTAAATACAGATCACAGTCCCCATGGCATATTATTTAAAATATGTAAGCAATCCATTTGTCTTTCCCATTCCATGTCGAATGACATTGATTTTTTAGTCGCTTTAAATATTACACAATTTTGGAGAGAGAGAGAGCAAGTGTTGATGGCTCAGTGTGATAAGTGATCATAAGTTATGACAATTATATATATATATATATATATATATATATATATATATATATATATATATATATATATATATATATACAACCCGAATTCCGGAAAAGTTGGGACGTTTTTTAAATTTTAATAAAATGCAAACTAAAAGACTTTCAAATCACATGAGCCAATATTTTATTCACAATAGAACATAGATAACATAGCAAATGTTTAAACTGAGAAAGTTTACAATTTTATGCACAAAATGAGCTCATTTCAATTTTGATTTCTACTACAGGTCTCAAAATAGTTGGGACGGGGCATGTTTACCATGGTGTAGCATCTCCTTTTCTTTTCAAAACAGTTTGAAGACGTCTGGGCATTGAGGCTATGAGTTGCTGGAGTTTTGCTGTTGGAATTTGGTCCCATTCTTGCCTTATATAGATTTCCAGCTGCTGAAGAGTTTGTGGTCGTCTTTGACGTATTTTTCGTTTAATGATGCGCCAAATGTTCTCTATAGGTGAAAGATCTGGACTGCAGGCAGGCCAGGTTAGCACCCGGACTCTTCTACGACGAAGCCATGCTGTTGTTATAGCTGCAGTATGTGGTTTTGCATTGTCCTGCTGAAATAAACAAGGCCTTCCCTGAAATAGACGTTGTTTTGGAGGGAAGCATATGTTGCTCTAAAACCTTTATATACCTTTCAGCATTCACAGAGCCTTCCAAAACATGCAAGCTGCCCATACCGTATGCACTTATGCACCCCCATACCATCAGAGATGCTGGCTTTTGAACTGAACGCTGATAACATGCTGGAAGGTCTCCCTCCTCTTTAGCCCGGAGGACACGGCGTCCGTGATTTCCAACAAGAATGTCAAATTTGGACTCGTCTGACCACAAAACACTATTCCACTTTGAAATAGTCCATTTTAAATGAGCCTTGGCCCACAGGACACGACGGCGCTTCTGGACCATGTTCACATATGGCTTCCTTTTTGCATGATAGAGCTTTAGTTGGCATCTGCTGATGGCACGGCGGATTGTGTTTACCGACAGTGGTTTCTGAAAGTATTCCTGGGCCCATTTAGTAATGTCATTGACACAATCATGCCGATGAGTGATGCAGTGTCGTCTGAGAGCCCGAAGACCACGGGCATCCAATAAAGGTCTCCGGCCTTGTCCCTTACGCACAGAGATTTTTCCAGTTTCTCTGAATCTTTTGATGATGTTATGCACTGTAGATGATGAGATCTGCAAAGCCTTTGCAATTTGACGTTGAGGAACATTGTTTTTAAAGTTTTCCACAATTTTTTTACGCAGTCTTTCACAGATTGGAGAGCCTCTGCCCATCTTTACTTCTGAGAGACTCTGCTTCTCTAAGACAAAGCTTTTATAGCTAATCATGTTACAGACCTGATATCAATTAACTTAATTAATCACTAGATGTTCTCCCAGCTGAATCTTTTCAAAACTGCTTGCTTTTTTAGCCATTTGTTGCCCCCGTGCCAACTTTTTTGAGACCTGTAGCAGGCATTAAATTTTAAATGAGCTAATTAAGTGGATAAAAGTGTAAAATTTCTCAGTTTTAACATTTGCTACGTTATCTATGTTCTATTGTGAATAAAATATTGGCTCATGTGATTTGAAATTCCTTTAGTTTTCATTTTATTAAAATTTAAAAAACGTCCCAACTTTTCCGGAATTCGGGTTGTATATATATATATATATATATACACACACACACACACACACACACATATATACACACACACACACACACATATATATATATATATATACACACACACACACATATATATATATATATATATATATATATATATATATATATATATATATATATATACACACACACACACACACACACACACACACACACACATATATATATATATATATATATACACACACACACACATATATATATACACACACACACACACACACATATATATATATATATATATATATATATATATATATATATATATATATATATAATCCACAACAGCATTCAGACAAGAATCACCAATAACAAATGTAATAAGGATACATTTTAACCAAAATGTATTTTCTGTAAGTATTTTTAAGGGACTTTTTTCAAATGCGTTTTATAAGCTATTGGTCAAAGCAAAGGTTCAATGTTCCTGTGTACACTAAAAGTATAGAACAATTAAGATTTTGCTCACCAAGGCTGCATTCATTTGATTGAAAATACATTAAAAACAGTTATGTTGTGAAATTACAATTTGAAAATATTCGTAAATGTAATTTTCAGCAGCCATTACTCCAGACCTCAAAAACTGTTCTTTAGCATTGATAATATTAAGAAATTTTTCTTCAGCACCAAATCAGTATATATTAGTAATTTCTGAAGGATCAGTTCTTTTAAATTATAATAATATTTCACAATATTGTGTTTAATCAAATAAATGCAGCCTTGGGGAGAATAAATAAAATTTTGCTATTTAATTTTTTATCTTTCACAGCAGTTTTAATTTTTGCTGGACAGCCTATATGCTGTCTAATAGGAGGTTATTACTGTGACAACATGCCCCACCAATGTCAATATGTCACATTAAGTCTTTTTTTGTTGTTGTTGTTTGTTTGTTTTTTGTGAAAAAGGTGGAAAAATCTAAAAACTGCAGCCATGACTTTAAGACTTCATCCTTAGATGACTGTCGAGTTCAGAATGAAGAGAGCTCATTGCAGTTTACTGCAGTTCCTCACAAAGTAGCAGCTCACTTCAAAGGATAAATATATTGATGGAAAAGCATTGTTTTGTTAATTAACTTTCAATGAACTCAATTAACCATGAAAACCACAATCACAGATGCAAATGAATCTCTCACACTCTGTCACACATTAAATCTCAAAGGGAAAAGACATCACACCTCGAGCCGAGGTATAAAGCAGAAACCTGATGTTACAGTCCTAGAACAGGACAAAATAGGACTCTTGTCTTTCCACAACCCTGTGCAGTGTATGTATACATGCCTGAGTGTGAGAAAACAAGAAAGCATGAAAGCAAAGACAAAAGTGTGTGGCCAAAAGGAGTGTTTCTACAAAGTGACTATGGATCTTTAAACTTCCTAAATCTTTCATGCACACAAACATTTTCATACACAAGCATGCACATACTCAATTCCCTCTCACTCAGCCATGCCCAAATGTTACAGCCATTAGTGTTGGGTAAATGACTGTTCATTTAATTTAGTCTGAGTGAAAGAGGACCTCACATAATGTTACCTGCTACAAACAGAAATAATTAAATACCCAAACAATTTGCCATATCGATTTCTGCAGAAACTGCACAGTTTTGCATGTTTATTCTAACATGCAACCTTTCCTTTAAGGCCATATCTGAAATATATTTTTCTGAGCCCCGACAGTAACAATGTAATGTATTAACAAGCCACAGCATCATTTTGTTTAAATAATCGAAACAGCAAACTTCATCTTCCCAAAGCTGATTAATTGCTTTGCTTTAATATTAGCACAATAAAGAAAATGACAACTGATATATATCAATGTGTGGAGCAAATCTGGAAATGAATGTGTGACTGCATACATACTAGTATAGTAACATTCACCGCAATATACATATTCCCCTTTTCATACTGTCTGCAGCATGAAGTCTGGATCTCAATCTGTCTCATGCTCCAATTCCCCCAATAGGAGGTGTTTGGAGACAGAAGCAGACTGTAGTATAAAGATTTAAATGCCAACAGACATTAGTTCACCATTCAGATGCCTTATGTTTACACATCAAAATCATTCATCCATGGACTTTCAACATGATCTTGCACAATATTTACTTAACACATATCCAGGATAAACCTTTTTAATCTTCCGCATCTGTTGGGTGATGGTTACTACCTTAAGTCATCTGATCGCCAGAAGGGCAAATTCCTCAATTCATCTATGCTTGCTCAACAAACACAGCCAAATGAATCTAGCTGAGAAAAAAAATAAATAAAACAAGTCACTGCTTTAAAAGCAAAAGCATTAATTATAAACAGACTTTGACTTTTGGCTTTGATTAATTATATTGCACAAACCTTTCAAACCATGAATGAAAATATGTAAGTAAATAAATATTGCTTTTAACTCTAACTGAACAGTGTACATTGACTGTTGCACTTTAAAAGTTAATTCCTCTATTTTAGTCTTGTGGTAAGCACAAGGCTGGTATAAATCCTTGCCAATGACCAGGCCAATAATTTATCAGAGGTTTTATTTTTTATTATTAGCTTAAAATAAACCACGTGTAAGATCTGCTATTGACCACAACAGCATGTAATTTGAAAGACTGCTACAGAAAATGAAAAGAACGTGGAAAGTGAAATATACCTAAATATTAAGTGATCAAAAAAACGGAACATGGTGTCACGCAGAGGTCGAATTTCTGCCTAATTCATAAACAATCAATTTATTTGCGCCATGAAGTTTGTTTACTCACGCATGCATGGCGTGGCACATTTACGTCTTTTGTTATAGCGTCATCTAGTGGTGATGAACTGGATATAGTCGAAGAAGGCTGAACTCCCAACCCTCTAGAAAACAAAGATTTAGATTTTGGTCTTTGCATATTACTGTCACTTTGAATGTTTTAGTATAGATGTTTTAAATCTAAGCCCCCGATTAACTAGTTGGAAAATGTTAAACTCTGTAAGCCTTACATTTATTTCACTTATAGATAATTATAAGCTAATTTGAAAAAGCCCCTTTATACTTGAATAAAATACATATTCCCAAGTGTTTAAGATTAAGCAACATGTTCCAATCACAGAACAATATTTTTCTGCTATTTGTATTTTATGAAACTGAATACCTTAATTTCCATTTTCATGTTAAATTTAGCTTTCCCAGACTGGATCCCCAGTCCTCTATCCTGGGATCAGGACTTCCTGTCGGGAAAGACTCCACAGTATCATCACTGTTCAGTTCTCAAACAAACGTTACCAACTCACACTCCAATCCACGACCGCAACTTCTCCTCCAGCAGTCTCCATCGAAAAGTCCCGTCCCGCGGGGAAAACAAAAGCTGAAATGTCCCCTCCGTCCGCACGGCTTCAAACCAAACCCGTGATAACGTGTCTGAAGACGTTTCTGATCTCGTACAGTCTGATTTTCTGGGTGAGCTAGTTTGTTTTCATCAGATCTGCCGTTAGCTGAAGGCGGCTATCAGCTCGGCTAACTCACTCACTCTAAACAATGGGCTAATACAACGACTAGATTTAACTCAGTTTAATCCTTGTTTCGATTTTTAACTAGCCATGTTTTCTTTATACAACATAAGCTGCATTTACGATACTTTATTTAGGTGTTTGTGTATCTTTTGATTTGCAGAAGACTTACAAAAAAAGATTTACATAAGTTAGATCCTCTCGATTACCTTTTGTTGTTATCGGCTTGCTTAAGGATGCGTCGAATAATTTAGGATTTTCCCTTCATTTTAAATAAATAAATTATATATATATATATATATATATATATATATATATATACATACAGAAAGTATGAAGTAGAACATTAATCTCATGATATAGGTTAAGATTTGTTTCAGACTCTATGAAGTACGAAACTTTGCAGCCTTGTGTAACGTTACTTTGGAAAGAATAACAAACTTTTTTGATCGCTGTTTAAATATATTGATCTGTAACTTACAGAGATTCAATAAGGGAACTGATCTATAAACAGTTAATCAAATGTGGCCTAAATGGGTACAAAGTCCAGTGCGACACTTTTATCTCGACTATTTATTGATATTCACTGTGATTTTCAGCAGACAGGGGACAGATGGTCATGTTTATAAAGTGGATAGTCCAAGACACACTCAGTTGCTTATGATCAAAATGATAACTCTCATTTATTTACCCTTCACCAAATATTAAATGGGCTTGTCACTACTCCAAATATAAATTGTACAAAACCTAACAGGTTTCAAAGTCATCAGTATCATAACATAACCTAAATCTAAAGTCTACTATAACTATATCCATCTTCATCCACATACTGTACTAACTTTATGATATATATACTATTGTAAATCTCAACATGAGTAGTGGCACAAAATGTGAACTGAATTTTCTTCCAGTTGCAATCTGCTAAATGAGGTATACTAAGAAATTAAAAAACATTAACATCATACTTTTCTGTAAAGCCACTTTAAAAAATGTACAGTCGTGGCCAAAAGTTTTGAGAATTACATAAATATTGGAAATTGGAAAAGTTTCTGCTTAAGTTTTTATAATAGCAATTTGCATATACTCCAGAATGTTATGAAGAGTGATCAGATGAATTGCTTAGTCCTTCTTTGCCATGAAAATTAACTTAATCCCCCCAAAAACCTTTCCACTGCATTTCATTGCTGTCATTAAAGGACCTGCTGAGATCATTTCAGTAATCGTCTTGTTAACTCAGGTGAGAATGTTGATGAGCACAAGGCTGGAGATCATTATGTCAGGCTGATTGGGTTAGAATGGCAGACTTGACATGTTAAAAGGGGGGTGATGCTTGAAATCATTGTTCTTCCATTGTTAACCATGGTGACCTGCAAAGAAACGTGTGCAGCCATCATTGCATTGCATAAAAATGGCTTCACAGGCAAGGATATTGTGGCTACTAAGATTGCACCCAAATCAACAATTTATAGGATCATCAAGAACTTCAAGGAAAGAGGTTCAATTCTTGTAAAGAAGGCTTCAAGGCGTCCAAGAAAGTCCAGCAAGCGCCAGGATCATCTCCTAAAGAGGATTCAGCTGCGGGATCAGAGTGCCACCAGTGCAGAGCTTGCTCAGGAATGGCAGCAGGCAGGTGTGAGCGCATCTGCACGCACAGTGAGGTGAAGACTTTTGGAAGATGGCCTGGTGTCAAGAAGGGTAGCAAAGAAGCCACTTCTCTCCAAAAAAACATCAGGGACAGATTGATCTTCTGCAGAAAGTATAGTGAATGGACTGCTGAGGACTGGGGCAAAGTCATATTCTCCAATGAAGCCCCTTTCCGATTGTTTGGGGCATCTGGAAAAAGGCTTGTCCGGAGAAGAAAAGGTGAGCGCTACCATCAGTCCTGTGTCATGCCAACAGTAAAGCATCCTGACACCATTCATGTGTGGGGTTGCTTCTCATCCAAGGCAGTGGGCTCACTCACAATTCTGCCCAAAAACACAGCCATGAATAAAGATTTTATTTGATAAAACAGTTTGGTGAAGAACAATGCATTTTCCAGCACGCTGGAGCACCGTAGCATAAGGCAAAAGTGATAACTAAGTGGCTCGGGGACCAGAATGTTGAAATTTTGGGTCCATGGCCTGGAAACTCCCCAGATCTTAATCCCATTGAGAACTTGTGGTCTATCCTCAAGAGGCGGGTGGACAAACAAAAACCCACTAATTCTGACAAACTCCAAGAAGTGATTATGAAATAATCAGTTGCTATCAGTCAGGATTTGGCCCAGAAGTTGGTTGAGAGCATGCCCAGTCGAATTGCAGAGGTCCTGAAAAAGAAGGGCCAACACTGCAAATACTGACTCTTTGCATAAATGTCATGTAATTGTTGATAAAAGCCTTTAAAACGTATGAAGTGCTTGTAATTATATTTCAGTACATCACAGAAACAACTGAAACAACGATCTAAAAGCAGTTTAGCAGCAAACTTTTTGAAAACTAATATTTATGTAATTCTCAAAACTTTTGGCCACGACTGTATATTTGTGAAAAGCGCTATACAAAGTGACTTGACTTGGTTTTATTTGACCAATTTTTTAAATAGGTCTAGGCTTATATTTGCTCACAACAGCTGTCTGGGATCTTGAGCATTCCCAGATGCCCTGTTTTTATGTAATGCTCTAAACGGTCTGAGTTTTGAAGCTGAAGTGTACAACCCGGATTCCGGAAAAGTTGGGACATTTTTTAAAATTTAATAAAATGAAAACTAAAGGAATTTCAAATCACATGAGCCAATATTTTATTCACAATAGAACATAGATAACGTAGCAAATGTTTAAACTGAGAAATTTTACACTTTTATCCACTTAATTAGCTCATTTAAAATTTAATGCCTGCTACAGGTCTCAAAAAAGTTAGCACGGGGGCAACAAATGGCTAAAAAAGCAAGCAGTTTTGAAAAGATTCAGCTGGGAGAACATCTAGTGATTAATTAAGTTAATTGATATCAGGTCTGTAACATGATTAGCTATAAAAGCTTTGTCTTAGAGAAGCAGAGTCTCTCAGAAGTAAAGATGGGCAGAGGCTCTCCAATCTGTGAAAGACTGCGTAAAAAAATTGTGGAAAACTTTAAAAACAATGTTCCTCAACGTCAAATTGCAAAGGCTTTGCAAATCTCATCATCTACAGTGCATAACATCATCAAAAGATTCAGAGAAACTGGAGAAATCTCTGTGCGTAAGGGACAAGGCCGGAGACCTTTATTGGATGCCCGTGGTCTTCGGGCTCTCAGACGACACTGCATCACTCATCGGCATGATTGTGTCAATGACATTACTAAATGGGCCCAGGAATACTTTCAGAAACCACTGTCGGTAAACACAATCCGCCGTGCCATCAGCAGATGCCAACTAAAGCTCTATCATGCAAAAAGGAGGCCATATGTGAACATGGTCCAGAAGCGCCGTCGTGTCCTGTGGGCCAAGGCTCATTTAAAATGGACTATTTCAAAGTGGAATAGTGTTTTATGGTCAGACGAGTCCAAATTTGACATTTTTGTTGGAAATCACGGACGCCGTGTCCTCCGGGCTACAGAGGAGGGAGACCTTCCAGCATGTTATCAGCGTTCAGTTCAAAAGCCAGCATCTCTGATGGTATGGGGGTGCATAAGTGCATACGGTATGGGCAGCTTACATGTTTTGGAAGGCTCTGTGAATGCTGAAAGGTATATAAAGGTTTTAGAGCAACATATGCTTCCCTCCAAACAACGTCTATTTCAGGGAAGGCCTTGTTTATTTCAGCAGGACAATGCAAAACCACATACTGCAGCTATAACAACAGCATGGCTTCGTCGTAGAAGAGTCCGGGTGCTAACCTGGCCTGCAGTCCAGATCTTTCACCTATAGAGAACATTTGTTTTCATTTTATTAAAATTTAAAAAACGTCCCAACTTTTCCGGAATTCGGGTTGTAATTACAAGGTTTCCAAGGGTAGCATTAAAGGGATAGTTCACCCAAAAATAAAAATTATGTCATTAATAACTCACCCTCATGTCGTTCCAAACCCGTGAGACCTCCGTTCATCTTTGGAACACAGTTTAAGATATTTTAGATTTAGTCCGAGAGCTCTCAGTCCCTCCATTGAAACTGTGTGCATGGTATACTGTCCATGTCCAGAAAGGTAAGAAAAACATCATCAAAGTAGTCCATGTGCCATCAGAGGGTCTGTTAGAATATTATATAAGTATTGAAAATACATTTTGGTCCAAAAATAGCAAAAACTTTATTCAGCACTGTCTTCTCTTCCGGGTCTGTTGTGATATTTCAAAACTGCAGTGTAGTGATATCCGTTTCGCGAACGAATCATTCGATGTAACCGGATCTTCTTGAACCAGTTCACCAAATCGAACTGAATCGTTTTAAACAGTTCATGTCTCCAATAAGCATTAATCCACAAATGACTTAAGCCTTTAACTTTTTTTAATGTGACTGAAACTCCCTCTGAGTTAAAATAAACCAATATCCCGGAGTAATTCATTTACTCAAACAGTACACTGACTGAACTGCTGTGAAGAGAGAACTGAAGATGAACATCGAGCCGAGCCAGATAACGAACAACAGACTGACTCGTTCTCGAGTCAAGAACCGTTTCTGTCGGACGCGTCCGATTCGAGAACCGAGGAGCTGATGATACTGCGCATGTGTGATTCAGCGTGAAGCAGACTGACACACAGAGCGTCTGAACCAAACTGATTCTTTTGGTGATTGATTCTGAACTGATTCTGTGCTAATGTTATGAGCCAAGGTAAACAGAAGGCTTGAATCGAGGGCAATCATCGCCAATGATGCCATTACGTTGAGCGCAAAAGAACCGGTGAACCGTTTTGTTCAACCGGTTTATTGAATCGAACTGTCCAAAAGAACTACTGGTGATCCGAAAACCGATGCAACCGGATCCTGATTCGTGAAAGAGTAAATCTTTCGTTCATTATCTGGCTCGGCTTAACAGTGTTGTTCAATACAATCTTGTAATTTCTTGGTTTTGATGTTTTATTTGAGCCAATTATTATTGCCTCATTGTTAGTTTATACATAAATATTCATACTAAAGCCTGTTTTTCACTTAGGTCTTTTTGTGTTACTAAAAAAAAAAAAAAAAAATAGGATTACGCAGTTGTCAAAATAATTACAAAAAGAATCATTAGTTACAGCCCTAGATTAGTTAAAATATTTCTAAATATAACTGCATTGTTTTACTTTTTGTAATAAAAAGACAAACATTTTATTGAAAACTTCTTAAAAACAGTATTAAAATATTGTCACATTCTAGTGAACCAAGTATCTGTACTTTGTCTCATCTCATTAGCTAAGTGTATTGTCACACCCCTAGTGTCAATAAGCGATGATATAGCTCATAATTTTCCAAGTGTATGATACAGCTTTCATTCTGCAGGTCAATCATATATTCATGAAAAAGAAAATCAGTTTGAATAAAGAAAGCAATAACTTTGCCATAGTATCTTTTCAAATGTTAAAGTTGTGACAGTCATTGCATGCTTTGCATGTGCTGCCCCGCCCCTGGAAAAAAGTTCAGGCTCAGGATTTTTTTTTTGCTTTAACCCCTGGGAATGGGGATGAGCAACAAGTCGCAGTACAATAATCTCTCAGGCCAATCCAAAAACAATTATCGAATACGTCTTTTCTTGTAGTTCACAGGAGTGATCTTGTTGGCTGTTGGAGTATGGGGAAAGGTTAATTTGGAGTTCGACCTCCTCCTGAGTTCAGACAAGGGCACCAATGCACCATATGTCCTCATTGGGACCGGAGCCATCATCATCATCTTCGGGTTGTTCGGTTGCTTCGCGACCTGCCGTGGAAGTCCATGGATGCTGAAGCTGGTCAGTTCTAGAGATGTCACACGATTTCAAAACAGTAGTAAAACTCATTAATGTGGGAGTATTTACAGCACATTCTATAAATCCAGTCAACTTTGGGTGTTTTTTTCTTTTTTATGTATCTATATTACACAAAACTGACGTATCATAAAAGTTGCATTTGATGTCCCCTTAAAACAATTGTATTTTCAGACTTTGACCCTTCCACAAACGTAAGAAAAACATCTTTAATATATGAGAAAGTTTATTAATAACTTTCAGAACAACAATTGGTTTTCATGCCTTATTATGTACCCTATTTGCTGAATTTTCATTATGTTATGTTTGTTTTTAAGCCTTATTTCTTCCCCCCTCCCTTGTAGTATGCTATGTTCCTGGTGCTAGTTTTCTTAGCTGAACTAGTGGCAGGTATATCCGGCTTTATTTTCAGACATGAGGTAATTATTTTTTTCTTTTCTTTTTTTACATACAATATTTCATATACTATCTGCTCTGCTGTTTAAGCCACAATTCACTCTGTTTTTTTTTTTTTTCAGATTAAAGCAGTGCTTCAAGGTGCCTATAATAAAGCTGAATCAGTCTACAGTGGTAAGGAAAATGAAGATCTGGACAGAATCCAGAGAACAGTAAGCATGGATTTGTGTCATTGGGAGCTGTACAAAACATCATGATTACATTAAACATCACTTAACTGCTTAAATGTTATTTTGAGGAATGAAATTTATTTGGTCATTTTTAGCTGCAGTGCTGTGGAGAGAAGAACTACACCAGCTGGGCAAACACGGAGTACTTCAAACGCGAGGGCATCCCTAATAGCTGCTGTAACATGACTGCTGGTGGAAACTGCACTTCTGCAGAACTTAAAGATCTTAACACGGCTGCTTCAGTGGTATATCAACAGGTAAGAACTTTGCTGCTTCTGAACACTCCAAAATCAATAAAATCACTTATTTCGGAATTTTGGAGAGAAAAAAACCTTCTCTTGTAGGGCTGTTTCTCCCTGATGACTACAACGTTGGAGGCCAATCTTGGAATTATTGCTGGAATTTCTTTTGGAATTGCATTCTTCCAGGTACTCATCAAGTCCAGTTAGTATTTTTTAATGAGTCTAGTCTGTAATACATCTAATAATATCTTTTTTTTTTCATTCAATTTTTCATCAGCTCATTGGGATATTCTTGGCATGTTGTCTGTCTCGCTATATCACCAATAACCAATATGAGATGGTGTAGTGATCCGCAGGTATATTTTCTTCTGTTCTATTAGAAATGGCACAGTTTTGTGTTGTTTTATTTCATGTCATTTAATGAGTATGTTGAGTAGGTTTTCATTTAAAGGTTCTTCTGTCTGATTACAGGGTATCAACTGGAGATCATAGATGGCTGAACCGGACGAAAGGGAAAATATTTAGTTTCAGTGTTTTGTATGTGCGCCTTAGCTAAACATTTCATTTTAGAGAATTTCTGACTGCTTTTTAAAGAACATTTCTTGCTGGTAACTACATTGAAGGGAAGGAACCCATTCCAAAAGGATACGTTCATTTAGAATTTGTTTTGAGTGTAAATATAATAGTGCTTACAGAAGTTTGTAGAAAGTGCATGTGTTTTAGCCAGTTACACCAGGAACATTCAGTCAGTTATGCAGTTAACAGTGTACTGCACACCTTGACATTTGTTTAGCTGGACTTTACCAGTGCTAAAACTTTGCATCTAGTAAAAACAGTAGTAAAATTTCAACATTTGCCAAAAAGATTTTTTTTTTTTTTTGAGAATGGCTTGACAATAATTTGAGACATTTAAGATGTTATCCACTCAACATGTTACATAGGGAGTCCTGTTTGTCACCAGCAGTTCATTTTCAATAACTATTATAATACATGCATTTTCGTGTGCATTTGGATTGCTTCTGTGAAAATTATGTGGTTATTTGCAATTTCTCTGCAGTCTTTATTTATGTAGCAGCTATAGTGTTAATTGTAAGGTTGTTGAATGTCATGGCGGTGATGTGCTGAAGAGAAAATTTGTAATGGCTCTTTAAGTTTGTCTACAAAATGTGAAATCTTTTGAGGCCCAGGTTAATCAGGTAACGATATTTAACATAAACATACAAAGCTACAAATATCAACGATATCTATACAGGGGTAGAGCAGTATTTAATGACATACTTGCATTTGTAAGTAAAATAAGGTGATGTATAATCCATATTACTTTTAATATGGTAATTCTTTTCTCACTTCACTCCAGCATAATCATATTAATTTTTGTCGGAAGATAAACCACCCTCTGAGTTTTGTCAGCATATGGGTTTACTTTTTGGGGCATACACACATCTATATGTTTGTTGGTCAACAAACTGTCAACAGCCTGTTCTTTTTGTTCAAACTCTAAAATGCATAAGAAAAAATAAACTCCTTTTATACGAGCTTAAGCTTCAGACTTAGAACCACTAGATGGCGCTAAAAACCAATGAAGAGCGTGGACTCTAAACTACGGTCTGGACTCTAAAAGAGGTCCACAAAGGCGAAGTGTGCCGTTTAATATAAAGAAATGTAGGTAACGTTACTATCTTTAATATTAAAAAATCTGAATTACTGTCCTAAAAGGTTTCAAATAAAGCGAGATGCAGATCGATTAATGTATGACAATGAATGACCATAGAGGGAAAATAGTTTTTTTGTCGTACATATCACTATTTCTTTAATCGCTACCAGTAAGAGCTTATATTTAAGTAAAATACGTTAAGAGTGTGTGTGGGGGGGGGTGTCATAATTTGACCACTCACATGTGAAGAGATAATATTTTGAAAAAGATACGGACAGAGATTAATGCAGATGAAATGCTGAATCTTGATTGGTCCGAAGGCCTATCAATCATTTGCAGCTCGGTACACCATTGGGTATGACGCTTCCCCGCCTGACGTCAAAGGTATAAGCCTGTCGGTCCTCGCCTGATGCCACAGAAGAAAGGAACTTTCTTCTCGGTTGGAGCAGTATAAAATTTTGGCAACTTTGTCAATACTTTAGATTTTCTCTTTGGGTTATTCCAGTCCACTAAACGGTTTCATCCAGGTTAGTCGTTTGGTTCTTAATTTTTTTTTAGATTTATTGCGTTATCATTGCACATTGACAGAGGCCTGTCTTGTGTAAACGTGCCACGATAGGATCTTTACTGTTAAGTTCTGCAGTAACGTAGTTTAATATCTGAGCGTCATGTGCACTAGATTAATTTTGACTTAAACATCGTTTAATGTTGTTTTGTTATTAATGATGCTTTAAAGAGACCGTGCAATGTGTTAATCTATATATTAGCGACGCAAGAAACCAAAAAATATTATCATTCTAAATGATAACAACGATGACGTGCGAGTAAAATCGTTCTTTTTAGATTCAGTTGAACCGTTTAAAAACTGGACCGCGCTGAATCTGAGCGGCTCTAGGGTGAACTCGTTGAACCGAGAAATCGCGGTGTTGGCTTGATTTACATGGCGGTTTATTAAAACGCGTAACTGATTATTTAGTGTTTAAAAGAAGAATGCAAATACAATTTCGGTTGGAGTCGGATCATGGCTGCAGCAACCGAATTACGACACGTGACCCTGCAATAAAACCCTTAGACATAACGTTACCGATGGCTTTTTTAAATGGCTCACTTGGTTTGTCGCATTCGTCTATTTATAAAGGTTCTATCTGCTCTTAGTGCAAGAGATTTAAGTCTAAGACCTTTTTTGCTTCGGTATTTAATGTACCCTTTAATTTCAGCTTTTGCCATGATGCAGCTCAGCAACGAAACACCGTGCAACAAGCACTCGCTGCTCAACGTCATGAACCGGTTCATTGCAGCTGCCAACAACATGGACGAGACCATCATGGTGCCAAACTTACTGCGGGACGTGCCTCTGGAGGACAGAGGCAGCCAAGCCTCTGTTAGTCACAATAACAATGAGCCGTCTTTCCCCATTAAACGGAGGGACATGTACGAGCACTACCTGCTGCTTAAGTCCATCAAGAATGACATGGAGTGGGGCCTGCTGAAGAGGGAGATGGGCGGCAGCTTTCTGGAGATGACCGTGAAGCATGAAGAGCTGCAGGTGAATGAAGGAGCTGCAGAGGAAGGCTCTGACCTGGAGGGCCAGTTCCACTACCACCTCCATGGACTGTTTGCCATTCTGTCCAAGTTGACAGTCCAAGCTGACGATCTCACAAATCGTTACAAGAGAGAAATTGGTGGAGGTAGCCTGTTGAGATAAGATTGATTGGTTTAGAGTAATATGGACTATTTTTGAACTGTTGGACTGGGAAGTGAATGGATAGCAGTGGTCTTAAAGGGCTTTAGACTCCTCTCTGCCATCAAAAAAGGGTTTCTTGCCCAAATCTGTTGTCCCGTGGCCTGTTCTGGTGGTATCCAGTACTTTCAGAAAGTTTCCTTTTAGACCTTAAAGGGCTATGAGAGTAATGAGGTTTTTATACTGACCATTTCAGCAGCATACATCAATTCCAGTTTAGGCTTTAGTTTTGGGTTTTGTTTTAAATCTCTATGCCAGGACCGAAAGCCCTTGACATTTTCATTTAAAGCAGTAGAAGAATGTGAATGCTGGTAATTCAGTTCTTTCTATTACCCAGCCAATGCGTTTTGAGGGGATTTTTATGTATTAATGCTGCTCTTGTGCACATGTCCATGTTAAATGGTGTGCCTTCTGTTTTCATTTCCCACTTGTGCTGTTCTCAAGTATGTATGCTTGTTATGCGTCGTATTTGTTTGTACTGGGTCCATATGAGTCTGTATGCCACTTGTATTTTGTTTTTCTGGTTTGTCATAAAAGATTTCAAATTTTATATCCTACTGTAATAATATAGTGACTTAATAAATGAAGCATTAACTTTAAACTGTCTCTGTGTATTCTTTCTCCTGAGCATTGCCTTGCGCTTCCTCTCCTCTCAAGTGCAATAAGATGCCATTTACTTGAGGGCTGGGTCAAATCTATAATCCTAAAAGGAGCTAGAGCGTATCTCCTAATCTAGTTTCCTAAGGGCTGTCCTCTTGCACTGCGTGAGGAATGTGTGTCTTACAAAGGCAGGTTTGAGCTTGACTATTCATTAGGTGTTCTCCTGTTTGCAGTGACTTAAAGGATGGTCCACCTGAAAAACAAACTTGTCATTTCTAAATCTGTATGACTTCTGCAGCACAGTGACCTCTTTAGAGTATGTAAAAAAAAAAAAAACTCCATGACTATTTATTTAAAAAAAAAAAAAACAACCTGTTCCCTAACCCTGTTCTCAATTGGACATTTTTTTTTTTGTGTTACATTCTTGTTTTTACCTGGAACACCATACAGGTTTAGAATGACATGATGGCAGAATTCAGAAATTTTGTAAAACCTACTTTGTAGAATGCTGGTAACCAAACATTTTCTGTTCCCACTGACCTGCATTAAAAGGACAATGTACAATTGAAGTAAACTGTGTGGTAACCAACGTTCTTTACAATATCATCTTTTGTGTTCTGTGGAATAAAGAAAATCAGGTTTGGAGTGTCATGAGTGAATTGTATTTTTTGGATTGAATAGGCTATACCTTTTACTCTCCTTAAACTGTATAAGCAGTGGCTGAAACTGGTGTTTTAAATGCAGGCAGTACCATATGACAGTTCTTATCAAATATATCTGTTAAAAAAATGTATTAGACCCATAAAAAGTGTCTGGTTAAGATTATCGGTTCATGACTTTTTGATCTAATTAGGAAAGTATATCTGATCCTTTAAGACTTGATGTTCAGTTCTAAAGCACTGTGAGTGTTTGAAAAACTTCAATATAAACAGAATTCCTTCTGTCACAAAAGATGAAGTGTTTAGAGGAAATTATTTTCTTAATTTTTGCATTTCCCCAACAGATCTTGCATGCATTTTACACTCCCATCTTAATTCAGTGTGACGACTTATGGATCATGTTTAAAGTAGAAACCCATTTACCATTCCAAACCAAAGTGTTTCTCATATTATGTTCACTGAACTGTAAACAATACAACTCCTTAACCGTTCAAGCTGCAATTGTGGAAACACCCAGCCTTTGAAGTAATGTGGGTGGGTGGACACAAAGAATAGGAAGAAGCAAAGCAAACATGAAAATCACAATAGTACCAATCAAAATGTCTGCTTTGGCTACAGAGGGGCATTATGGTATATCAGACCAATGCAGTCCAACCATCTGTCCATTCAAGTGAAATAGGTCAGAGTGATGCATGCAAACTGTGCCAGGCGGTCAAAGGAGCAAATCTGCATGATATATAAACCAGCAACTAAATGAGGGATTTGCAGCTGACCTAAAATGTCATTTTAAAGCTTCAACCGAAATGTAGCATGAATAAAACATTAAAAGCAAGCCAGTTAGTTGTTTCACCCAGAAAGCATCTTCACAGGATCCACATGCATGTATACAAGAGAATCTTAAGATTATGATGCATTGGAAAATGTTATCAGTAGGTTAAGCTATATCTTATTGTGTCTCTGTTCCTCTGTAATCCAGTGCAACCATGACAGACTGGCATAAGGATAAAAAACTTCATAAATCATAAAGGGACTCATAAAAGCGTAAATCAGTTTCAAAATGTTTGGCTGGATCAGCCATGGTGCATTGAGTGACTACGTGATCAGGCAATCTAGACTTGGCCGTGCACATCCAGTCTGCTAGATGATATCAGCTGCCCTTTACGTGCTCCCGTACATCTTGGCACCCACAAGAGAACTTTCTAAACAAATGCAATACTGGCATATAGTCGTGTGAGACGTGGCAGAATGTTTCGTGCACTCTGACAGTCAGACTTCAGATTCAGATCAGATTCATCAGTCTTCATGCTCAAAATAATAATAAAAAAAAGTTATTTTCTTAAGATGAATGCCAGTCAAGAAATAAAGTTGTTACGTAAGTCTTTCATAAAATCTGCTCATTTACCTGAACCATACGATTCACAAGGTGAAACAGGCTTTCAAACTCTACAAAAGAGACATTTAAAAATAAAGCGATTCACCAGAATGAATAAAACTTTCCAGAGAGATCTGCTTTAGGAAGATACGATTATTTGGGATTGAACCAGACTTGGTGCTATACTGGATATGAAGAAAGAGAGAGAATGATTTATGTTGAACCGATTCAGTGAAATAAAGCAGACATGTAACTGGCACACATAAGAAAGGGAGCCATAATAGTCAACTGATTCATAAAAATGCATCAAACAATTCAGTGCTTCCTATGAGAGAGATGGTTGTTAAGAACAAACCAGTCCACTAAAACGAATTCAATTTGGGATTATATATGAATTAGACTATCATTTATGATTAATTGATTTAATGGAATGAATCAGACTTGTAAGTGGTACACATAGGAGAGAGGGCTGTTTGCGGTAAACTGATTCACTAGAATGAATCAAACACTTTAGCAGTTCATATGAGAGAAAGGACTGTTCAGGATTAACCAGTTACCTATAATGAATCGGACTTGGATTAATCGATTTAATGGTATGAATCACAAATGAAAAAAGTGAAAAACTATTTAGTAAGTAGTGTTGCTACACTGCTACTTAATGTTATGGTCCTAGGTAATTTAATAATGCATTTTGGCATAATGTTGGCTGGCAGACAGCTGTTAGTGATGCTATGGTGAGATGATCAGCTGGTCTGGGTAAGGAGATGCTCACCCCACTCAGCCTCACAATACTAGGCCTTGTATTGTATAATGAGAGTGCCTGTGTGATGCATCAGAGAATTACCAATCTGTCTCTGTACGACCTCTCCGTGCTAGAGGCCGAGCTTTCACACCACCCTCTGGGCAAAAATGTCAAGCAATTGATATGTCTCATGGTTGTTTTTCATTGTGATGTTTAGATGCATGATACCAGCTTGTGTGGCAATTTCCCCTGCGTCTGCAAGTAAGATGCCCTTGAAAGAGTAACAGAGAAATGATTGCATGAAACTGCAATAAAGCAATAGTTCCTAAACAATTGTTCCTTTTTATCATGCCTTATTTCTTAAGAGGTCAGAGTAAAATTAGAGTTTGTAGAGAAACTCATAGTTTGTAGAGAATTCAATATTTTTTTTACTCTAAGGAGAAACATGAGGTCTTCCATGTTTTTCCCCCTATTTTATATGTAAATTTTATATATAATTTATTAAATTGACTTTATGGAGAAATCACACTTATTTAAGACACTTTTAACTAATTCAGATGCTTATTTAATGACCTTCAGACTGCTGATGTAAGGTCACAATGTTTGTCTCTACTGATATCAAGCTCAACAAACTATCAGCGAAGAATAAGCGCTTAGTGACCCTGAAAAGATCTAATGTTGACATTGTATTGAATACAAGCTGTCTTATCACGAAACGTTTGCTCTCTTTGTACTGCACTGCAACACTGCAAGTTAAAGACTGTATGTGAGAAACACTACACATGCTGTCGTCTTCCAGCGGAGTCAGAGAAGGCAGAGAATTCATCCTGTCCTGCAGCTCTTGCTATACATGATCAGCTCACGCAGACTATATACGATAAGTGCATGACGTGTAGCTGTAAGAGTGTTCAGGGCAGCTGAGGTTACATAAGCCATAGGCGTGGTGCTCAGATGGAACATTGAAACCTGTGTTGCCTTGGTTCCCTCCACCCCTACAGCTGATAATACATGCACTGGATGTTTGCCATTACCCAGAATAATTAGTATAGTTTCTCTGTTAAAATACTTCCCCATTCACTGGAATATACTGTGCACTTTTCCCCTCATGATTATTCCTCCATTTAGTCTGTTAGCAATTTGACAGACATGTTATTTTTATATTTGCACAAAATATCCAAGAATTAATATCTTCCCGGCCTGTTGTCCTCATCGATTAAAGAATGGTCTGTCCAGAGTGTCCTCAGAAAGAGTCCGGCTGACTCCTTCACGTGATTTAATGTCAATGTCAATGTCACCTTTATTTATATAGCGCTTTAAACAAAATACATTGCGTCAAAGCAACTGAACAACATTCATTAGGAAAACAGTGTCAATAATGCAAAAAAGATAGTTAAAGGCAGTTCATCATTGGATTCAGTTATGTCATCTCTGTTCAGTTAAATAGTGTCTGTGCATTTATTTGCAATCAAGTCAACGATATCGCTGTAGATTAAGTGTCCCCAACTAAGCAAGCCAGAGGCGACAGCGGCAAGGAACCGAAACTCCATCGGTGACAGAATGGAGAAAAAAACCTTGGGAGAAACCAGGCTCAGTTGGGGGGCCAGTTCTCCTCTGACCAGACGAAACCAGTAGTTCAATTCCAGGCTGCAGCAAAGTCAGATTGTGCAGAAGAATCATCTGTTTCCTGTGGTCTTGTCCTGGTGCTCCTCTGAGACAAGGTCTTTACAGGGGATCTGTATCTGGGGCTCTAGTTGTGCTGGTCTCCACTGTCTTTCAGGGATGTAGAGGTCCTTTCTAGGTGCTGATCCAGCATCTGGTCTGGATACGTACTGGATCCGGGTGACTGCAGTGACCCTCTGATCTGGACACAGACTGGATCTGGTGGCCACGGTGACCTCGGAACAAGAGAGAAACAGACAAATATTAGCGTAGATGCCATTCTTCTAATGATGTAGCAAGTACATAGGGTGTTATGGGAAGTGTTTCCGGTTCCGGTTTACCTAATTAATGCAGCCTAAAAATCCTTTTACGGATTTGGATAATAAAAGCATATTAGTATGTTATGTGTATGCCAGGTTAAAGAGATGGGTCTTTAATCTAGATTTAAACTGCAAGAGTGTGTCTGCCTCCCGAACAATGTTAGGTAGGTTATTCCAGAGTTTGGGCGCCAAATAGGAAAAGGATCTGCCGCCTGCAGTTGATTTTGATATTCTAGGTATTATCAAATTGCCTGAGTTTTGAGAACGTAGCGGACGTAGAGGATTATAATGTGAAAGGAGCTCATTCAAATACTGAGGTGCTAAACCATTCAGGGCTTTATAAGTAATAAGCAATATTTTAAAATATATGCGATGCTTGATAGGGAGCCAGTGCAGTGTTGACAGGACCGGGCTAATATGGTCATACTTCCTGGTTCTAGTAAGAACTCTTGCTGCTGAATTTTGGACTAGCTGTAGTTTGTTTACTAAGCGTGCAGAACAACCACCCAATAAAGCATTACAATAATCTAACCTTGAGGTCATAAATGCATGGATTAACATTTCTGCATTTGACATTGAGAGCATAGGCCGTAACTTAGATATATTTTTGAGATGGAAAAATGCAGTTTTACAAATGCTAGAAACGTGGCTTTCTAAGGAAAGATTGCGATCAAATAGCACACCTAGGTTCCTAACTGATGACGAAGAATTGACAGAGCAACCATCAAGTCTTAGACAGTGTTCTAGTTTATTACAAGCAGAGTTTTTAGGTCCTATAATTAACACCTCTGGTTTTTCAGAATTTAGCAGTAAGAAATTACTCGTCATCCAGTTTTTTATATCGACTATGCAATCCATTAGTTTTTCAAATTGGTGTGTTTCACCGGGCTGCGAAGAAATATAGAGCTGAGTATCATCAGCATAACAGTGAAAGCTAACACCATGTTTCTTGATGATATCTCCCAAGGGTAACATATAAAGCGTGAAGAGTAGCGGCCCTAGTACTGAGCCTTGAGGTACTCCATACTGCACTTGTGATCGATAGGATACATCTTCATCCACTGCTACGAACTGATGGCGGTCATATAAGTACGATTTAAACCATGCTAATGCACTTCCACTGATGCCAACAAAGTGTTCAAGTCTATGCAAAAGAATGTTGTGGTCAATTGTGTCAAACGCAGCACTAAGATCCAATAAAACTAATAGAGAGATACACCCACGATCAGATGATAAGAGCAGATCATTTGTAACTCTAAGGAGAGCAGTCTCAGTACTATGATACGGTCTAAATCCTGACTGGAAATCCTCACATATACCATTTTTCTCTAAGAAGGAATATAATTGTGTGGATACCACCTTTTCTAGTATCTTGGACAGAAAAGGGAGATTCGAGATTGGTCTATAATTAACTAGTTCTTTGGGGTCAAGTTGTGGTTTTTTGATGAGAGGCTTAATAACAGCCAGTTTGAAGGTTTTGGGGACATATCCTAATGACAATGAGGAATTAATAATAGTCAGAAGAGGATCTATGACTTCTGGAAGCACCTCTTTTAGGAGCTTAGATGGTATAGGGTCTAACATACATGTTGTTGGTTTAGATGATTTAACAAGTTTATACAATTCTTCCTCTCCTATAGTAGAGAATGAGTGGAACTGTTCCTCAGGGGGTCTATAGTGCACTGTCTGATGTGATACTGTAGCTGACGGCTGAATGGTTGCAATTTTATCTCTAATAGTATCGATTTTAGAAGTAAAGTAGTTCATAAAGTCATTACTGCTGTGGTGTTGGGAAATGTCAACACTTGTTGAGGCTTTATTTTTCGTTAATTTAGCCACTGTATTGAATAAATACCTGGGGTTATGTTTGTTTTCTTCTAAAAGAGAAGAAAAGTAATCGGATCTAGCAGTTTTTAATGCTTTTCTGTAGGATATGTTACTTTCCCGCCAAGCAATACGAAATACCTCTAGTTTTGTTTTCCTCCAGCTGCGCTCCAATTTTCTGGCTGCTCTATTTAGGGTGCGAGTATGCTCATTATACCATGGTGTCAAGCCTTCCTTAAGCGTAAAGGAGCAACTTTATTTAAAGTGCTAGAAAAGAGAGAGTCCATAGTTTCTGTTACATCATCAAGTTGTTCTGAGGTTTTGGATATGCTAAGGAATTTGGATACATCAGGAAGATAACTTAAAAAGCAGTCTTTTGTGTTAGAAATGATGGTTCTTCCATACTTGTAACAAGAAGTAGAATTTACAATTTTGGCTATATGAATTTTGCAAAGAACTAAATAATGATCTGAGATATCATCACTTGGCTGAATAATTTCAACACCATCAACATCAATTCCATGTGACAGTATTAAATCTAGAGTATGATTTCGACAATGAGTAGGTCCTGAAACGTGTTGTCTAACACCAATAGAGTTCAGAATGTCTATAAATGCTGATCCCAATGCATCGTTTTCATTATCAACATGGATATTAAAATCACCAACTATTAAAACTTTATCTGCAGCCAGAACTAACTCGGATGTAAAATCACCAAACTCTTTAATAAAGTCTAATTTAATCTAATTTGAAGGAGAGGAGTGAGTCAATGCGAGTCATTGGGTAGACTGTCAGGCATGTCATACTGCTGCATAATGCATGAAACATTTTAATTCAGGGATTCAGCTGTTAATAATTGAACTCAAGCACTGAAATTATACCACTTTAAAATGATAGTTTTGGAAAAAATCTGGTTTAGGGGCTTTTTTTTTTTTTTTTTTTATGATCACATTAAAACATTTTTGGAAACTTGGAAATTATAATTAAACATTATTAAAGGTTTAAAACTATAATAACAAACAAAAAGTGACAATTTCAATATTAAAACAAACATTTTCAATATTAATCGCTTATATATATATATATATATATATATATATATATATATATACAAATTTTTGCAGCTTGTTATTTTGAAAAAAGCCATTTTATGTTAGATGATCTTGTTTAAAATGTAATTTCCTTGCTGTCTTCATTAACATTAACACATAATTTGAGATGTCGCGAAATCATCGTGGTGATGTTCATGACATAAAATATGTCAGAATTCCTCCATGATGCATGTGGATAAACTGTCGAAGAGTGTTTGTAGACAGACTCCAAAAAAACCACAGTATGTGCCCATATAATTGAGGAAACTTGTATAATGCACTGGCAGTGGGAAAGTGTGCACACAGTCACACAATGGTGTGTGATCTGTCAGTGATCTAGGTTCACAAGGGCCACATGCCATGATGGCTTAAAGACATTCCATAGTTAACATCCAAGAATATTTGTCCCTGGCAGACGTGAGTACTTCCAGTATAGCAACAGATTATTGAGCCATGCTAGCTAGGCTATAAATAATCAAAAAGAATGGAATTAGCAGCACCGATCAGTGACGATTCTGCTCTGTCATTACTCAGCATGCCTGGAGAGTTAAATTAATGCAAGGTCAGTGCAACAAACATATGTTTTTACAGATGCATAAGAACACAATATTTTTAAGTAAATATATCTCATTTTAAAATACTGTTAACCGAATCTGGGTTAAGTAGGACAAGGAGAATGGTATCTTAATTAACATGTAAGCAGTGCCCTCTCAGGTTGTCTAGCATTTCTAACCGTCTCTGCGTCTCCATAAAAGAGTGTTCAAAAGCAGAATGCTAAAAAGGAAGTTCCCCGGTGCTGTTTGAGAGAAGTGAAGCTGGCAGGTCCGCCCCTTTGTGGAAGAACTCTTACATAATGTCAGTTTGAACAAAGACGAAAACTTGTTGCTCCCCTGAACGCAGATATTTAAGAAAGGAGGGTGACAATCAGATTTAACCCTTTAAACCTCTAATTTAATCAAGTGACTTTTAGACTGTTGTGTTGGTCACATGTTTCAAGGTTTATCTGGTGCAACTCTGCAAAGAATTTGTCCAGCTAATAAAGACAGTCAGAACATGTGCATTACTTTAATAAATAATACTGTATTTGAAAAAAGCATTTTTCCTTTTTTTCTGTTATTTTTAACACTGCAGTTACTCCCATATGGTTGCACATGGACATTTAACTGTCAGTATGTCTTGTCTAGACATGCCCTAGATTTAAACCAATCATGGGAAAGCTCCAGAAGGGCCAACCAATGGCAGGTGGCAGTTCTGTGGGTTTGGTGAAGGAGTGGCTCTGAACCTGAGTCCACATATGATGCAACTGGAATTGTTATGATGTAAGACCAAAAACAAAATCATGACTGGTAATTTGGAGTAATTCTAACACACTTAATCCACAAGCCAAGGTTTGTATATTATATTATTTATATACAAAACTTAAATCTTCATAGTAGTAAGTAGTTTGTGGTGAACTGGAGTAGCCTAACCTTCAGTTAGTTTTCTTTGCTTTCTAAATCAATCCCTGAATGTTTGCATGCTTATTAAAGAAAGTTCCCTTGTACAAGTGTTGGTTTTTGTTAACGAAAACTATTAAAAATAATTTTAGTAATTGACACAAATCTGAAATAATGAAATATTTGACTTAAAGAACTTAAACATATACTATAAAATATAATCATATAAATAATACTAAAATAACATTGTACCTTTGTAGGTTAAAGCTTTCAGAGGACTATGTTCGTGGTGTGCTTGACTGACTGAATGTTTCGTTTACCATGAGGCGCGGATGCAGAGCTATTCGAGGTGTTAACTGAAGCATATCGCCATTTAGTTGCATTTTCAGACTGTCCCCAGCGGCATCCTTAACTCATCTTTCTGATGACTCTGTCTCACCTCACCGTTGTACCGTGCTGCGATATTCGCTCTTTTGCATATAAATGGCCCCCAGACACTCAGCATTCTCTTCCATTCCACTGCTTCAATTCAGCACCAGGCAACCAAACGAACCAGAGGCTAACTATTGAGAGTACGGAGTCGAGTTATGCATATAATCTTGCATTTTCTAGCTAAACTGTGGAAGGACTAAGAAGGACTGACTAGTCATTCCAAACGAACGGATTCATGTGTTGAGATAGACGAGGGGGAAAAAACTAGCTCATGGGGTATTGACTTGAAATGAATCAAAACACGTGGATTAATTCTCTTATGTGATTCATTTTGACATTCTCTGCTCACGTAACTACCGTCGTTATATCTGTTGATAAAAGCATGGTAGCGTAAGAGAGGTCAATTACAGGATTGTTTTAATGTTTATTGACAATTTATATTACTTTATAACACAAAAAAGCTGACTCAGAAATTCTCTGACTTGTTCCTCAGTTCCTCTATGCAGACAACTCTCGTTTCTAAATTCTGTCTCGTCTCTTTTCCCATGAACACTACAGTGCACTAGTTTCTCACCAAATTGATTGTCCTCCTGTTACGATCGGAGACCCAGGGAAACACAGGAGACAAGAGATCCAATCGCAGTGTGGGTTTTAATGGGTAATCCAAATCAGAAATCAACAAGCAGGGGTCAAAACCATAATCCATCCAACAAATAAACAAAATGGGAAGGTACAGGAACGGGAACGGGAACTCGGAAGACGAGGAACTCAGAAGGCGAGGAAGCTGGGTGACGGAAAGAAAGGACTTCATGAAGACAAACAGAAAAGACCAGTTAATATAGACAGGGTAATGACTATCAAGTGAAGACACCTGAGTGCAATTAACAGGAGTGCAATTACTGTGATGAAGAGACAAGGCTTATTGGAAATTGTAGTGCCTACGGTGAGGTGCCTATGGGGTAGTGAGACCACTAGTGGAGACTCAGGGAAACAGAGACCAGACAGCGTGACATTACCCCCTCCTCCACGGAGCAGCTACCAGATGCTCCACCCGAACCCAAGAAGAGACCAAGGAACACAGAGACCAGGAGGGAGGTGGAGCGGCGGAGGACCAAGGGGAGGGACGGAGGGCCAGGTAAAATGGGGAAACAGAGACAAGAAGTGCAATTAACAAAAACAAGGAGCCCAGGAGGGAGGTGGACCGGTGGAGGATCAGGGGGAGGGACGGAGGGCCAAGTCCATAGAGGGAAAATGACAGAAAAACAAAAACAAGGAGCACAGGAGGGAGGTGGACCGGCGGAGGTTCAGGGGGAGGGATGGAGGGCCAGGTCCATGGAGGGAAACAGAGAGAAAAACAAGGAGCCCAGGAGGGAGGTGGACCGGCGGAGGATCAAGGGGAGGGATGAAGGGCCAGGTCCATAGATGGAAACAGAGAGAAGAGGAGCAAAAACAAAAAACAAAACAACAACAAAACACAAGTCCAGGAAGGACATAACGTTCAGTCCCCCAGGGCCGAACCGACAGGGCAGGAATCCAGAGAGGAGCAAGGTGGAATTGGAGCCATGCGGTCAAGACAGAAGCCCACCAGGGCGGCGCAGAAGACCACCGCATCCGTGCGGTCGAGACAGAAGCTAACCAGGGCGGCGCAGAAGACCACCAACTCCGTGCGGTCGAGACAGAAGCCCACCCGGGCGGCGCAGAAGACCACCACATCCGTGCTGTCGAGACAGAAGCCCACCAAGGCGGCGCAGAAGACCACATCATCTGTGTGGTCGAGACAGAGGCCCACCAGGGCGGCGCAGAAGACCACCACATCCGTGCGGTCGAGACAGAAGCGTACCAGGGTGGCGCAGAAGACCAGCGCATCCGTGCGTTCGGGACAGAATCCCACCCGGGCGGCGCAGAAGACCACCACAGTGGGATAGATGACACAGGAGAGTAAGTCTGGTTAGGTAAGTCTGAAACAGAGAACATGAACAAGTTAAGGGTGGCCTCCGTGGCCACGACAGGATCATTCGAGCACTCAGAGAGTTCGGCTGAAGTGTGACGAGGCTCTGGAAGTTCCACAGAGACGAGGATAGGCTCTGGTAGTTCAGCCGAGATGTGGAGAGGTGCTGGTAGTTCAGCCGAGACATGAAGAGGCTCTAGTAGTTCAGCAGAGGAGGCTCTGGTAGTTCAGCAGAGACGTGGAGAGGCTCTGGTAGTTCAGCAGAGACGTGGAGAGACTCTGGTAGTTCCGTGGTGTTTAAACTGGATTCATGAAGATCACTGGTGACTTGACTCTGCTCATGAAGATCAATGGTGACTTGCATTTGTTCATGAAGATCAATGGTGACTTTACCTTTGCCCACGAAGATAGTCGGTGACTTGACTCTGCTCATGAAGATCAATGGTGACTTGCATTTGTTCATGAAGATCAATGGTGACTTGCATTTGTTTATGAAGATCAATGGTGACTTGCATTTGTTCATGAAGATCAATGGTGACTGGACCTTGCCCATGAAGATCATTGGTGACTTGCCCTTGCCCATGAAGATCACTTGACTTGACTTGACTCTGGAGGGTCAACGGTGACTAGCCCTGACTCTGGAGGGTCAACGGTGACTAATCCTGACTCTGGAGGGTCAACGGTGACTAGCCCTGACTCTGGAGGGTCAACGGTGACTAGCCCTGACTCTGGAGGGTCAATGGTGACTAGCCCTGACTCTGGAGGGTCAACAGTGACTAGACCTGACTCGACTCGGGGAGTTCAACAGTGACTTGACCTGACTCGACTCGGGGAGGTCAACGGGAACCTGACTCGACTCAGGGAGGTCAACGGGAACCTGACTCGATTCGGGAGGGTAAACTGAAACCTGACTCGACTCAGGAGGGTCAACGGGAACCTGACTCGACTCGGGAAGGTCAACGGGAACCTGACTCGACTCTGGAGGGTCAACTGTGGCTGTCATCTTGTGCAGAGGCGCTGGGCCGGCGGCCATCTTGGGCAGTGGCGCTGGGCTGGTGGCCACCTTGTGCTGTGGCGCTGGGCTGGCGGCCATCTTGCGCCGTGACGCTGGACTGGCGACCACCTTGTGCTGGGCTGGCGGCCATCTTGCGCCGTGACACTGGACTGGCAACCACCTTGTGCTGTGGCGCTGGGCTGACGGCCATCTTGTGCAGTGGCGCTGGGCTGGCGGTCCTCCTGTTTGTAGACCCCGGTCTAGAATCGACCATCCCACTGGGAGTATTCCACAGAGACCGATGTTGTAAATAGAATACAAACTCCCAGAAATTATAAGCGTCCAACTGCTCCATTTCATTACGAGGAACTGGGTCATCCAGCCCGGTGTTGAAAGTGTCCTTTAGGGCCGCATCATTATATCCCATACCCTCAGCTAGGGTCCAGAACATTTGTGCCATAGCACCCACCTCAATCCCCTCTTGGCGGAGGGTGGTCATTTTGACGTATCGTGCCCTTCGTTCCACCATACTGGCTGGGGATAGGGTATGAAGTCCCACACCGCTGGATCTTGACATTGATGGAGTCCTTCTGTTACGATCAGAACCCAGAGAAACGCAGGAGACGAGAGATCCAAACGCAGTGTGGGTTTATTTGGATAATCCAAATCAGAAATCAACAAGCAGGGGTCAAAACCATAATCCATCCAACAAATAAACAAACAGGGAAGGAACAGGAACGGGAACTCGGAAGACGAGGAACTCGGAAGGCGAGGAAACTGGGTGAAAGAAAGAAAGGACTCCATGAAGACAAACAGAAAAGACCGGTTAATATAGGCAGGGTAATGACTATCAAGTGAAGACACCTGAGTGCAATTAACAGGAGTGCAATTACTGTGATGAAGGGACAAGGCTTAGTGGGAATTGTAGTGCCTACGGTGAGGTGCCTATGGGGAAGTGAGACCACTAGTGGAGACTCAGGGAAACAAAGACCAGACAGCGTGACACCTCCAAAATGACTGAATCACCTACTTTGACTGACCTTTTACCGTTCTGAACTGCCCTCCAAACCTTTGGCATCTTTCTTAATGATACAACCAAGTCAACCAAGTGTACACTTAATACTGTTCAGATGTTTGGGTCGATAAGATTTTTGTTTCTTTGTTTTGTAAAAAAGAAGTCTCTTGTGGTCACCAGGGCTACATTTATTTGAAGTTTGAACAAAAACACAGCAAAACTGTAATTTTGTGAACATTTTATTTATTCTTAATGGCAAAGCTAACTTTCATCAGGCACAATCTTCGGTGTCACATGATTCTTCAAAATCACTCTAAATATGCTGGCTTGGTGCTCAAGAAATAGTTTAATATTTATTAGTTTAATTATAAGTTAAATTTTACTACTGGTAACAACAGTTGTGCTACTTAATATCCTTGTGTAAACCATGATGATAATTTACTTAACCAATTTACTATCCCTTTTAATGAATTGAATGCATCATTGCTCAATGAGTGCTAATTTCTATCTTTAAAAAATCATACAGATCCAAAACTTATGAATGGTAGTGTTGGTCTATATTACATTGAAATGTGCAAATATATTGCTTATTTCCCATAAATTTAATTAGCTAAATTATTAAAATTAAATTAATTTTCTTTAGCCGGGAATGTTGAAATTGTATTACCTTCTCAGATCATTAGCAGATGGAAGTAATGTTAGTGTTTAGTGCCCCCTTGAGGCCAGTGCAACAGTTTCTCCAGCACAGGACTAAGGACTGCACTGTTTCTAATTGCACTGTTTAATATAAAAACAGAAAGATGACATATGAAGATTACATGTTTATATTGATATTTTATCTTCAAAAATTCCAAAATGACATTTTAATTGTTAGCTACACACTTTTCTGATGTGTAGTGTGGATAAAATCTGTAGGAATTATTTCAAGTCTTCAAGTCAAGGAATTATTTAAATTAGTGCATTATGATATAATTTGACTTGCAATTTTAAAATACGAATATGCCTTCTGATTTTTATTAATAATAAATTACACTGATTGAACATTGCCATCTTTGATCATATTGCTGTTGCAAACCTTTTTATAAAACCAGTAAGCCATGAGAGGCTAGTGTTTAATTGCATTTAAATGTGGACATTTCACCTCAACCAATGCTACAAACACACTGCAGACCACAAGAAACACTTGACAATCATGCTTTATTCTGGTTGATTTCTTAAAAAAAAAAGGAATCAAATAAACAACTCTCCTCTTTGTAAAGAGATCACTGAAGCAATATGCCTTCTTCAGTCAAAACCAAGTACTTTCTTCATGTCTCGCTGTATAAGTAGTGAAACTAAACTCTATCTTTACATCTCTCTCTTCATTTAAATATTTATTGGTTTCAGTTCAAACAAAACTTCGTTGATTGTCAACACAAAATCTAGCTTAGCACCAGTACAATAAAACTGTACTTTAGCTTGTTAAAATACTGTTCGCAGTGTGGGAAAACAAAACAAACTCAGGATAAAGATATCATTATATGTACATTGTCAAATAAAGCACCAACCATAAAAAGCAATTTTCATACATAATTTTCTGATACACGCAAAAAAGGTCAAATATATTAATGACTATTAAATTAAGCACAAACAACAATCAGTGTAAATAAAACACACCACGCTGAATTCTGGTACACCAAGAAAAACTGGGAGACGACACCTTCCATGACCACTGGACAGCAGTTCAAGATGGAATCTAGAAAAATGGCCCTAGAAAAACCTTAAAAAAAAAAAGACTCCACGGGCTTGTTTTTTGTTCATAACTTAAATGGTTGATATCGGCTGATACCTGCTGATATCTGAAAAATTCTAACAGTGGATAAAACCAACAGCTCATCAACCAAAGTAAAAGTCACAGGAACACATCCCGTGCCTGCTACGATACAAATGAAATAAAGGGAAGGTGTAATGTTTCTGGCAGAGCTGCAGTGGTGCTGAGGTAAGGAGGGCCGGGGTGAGGAACATATGCTGTAGGTTAGGGGGCTTCTGGGAGCCGAGAGTGGCTGGATGGTTTACACAGGAACCATCTGGCCCAAAGGCATTCCTGTCACTGTTAGCTTGACGTAAGCCTCTTAGCTACACACATTTAGTTTTACCAAGATAAAAAAAGACTTGGATTACCACTCCTTCTAAAGGACCGTCAATATCAAACACACATAAAAACATGTTAATGATAAGTTACAACCAGATGCGTTCACCCTGATGTCAAGATATACATATATATTTACTTATACATATAGGTTTGTAAAAAAAATAAAAATAATTATTGAAGAGTGTAAAAACAAAACCCTACACAGAAGGAACCTGAAAGTTGCTCCCCAGTGGAGTCTGTCCCCAGCCTTTCTCCCTGGGGCGAGGGCTTGGCAAAGACGCTCCCTAGGGCCCCTTTCATTACTCAGGGAGTCTGTGAGGATATAGGACCTATCTGGCTGATTCTGAACATACAAAGTGCTGGTACTGGCAACAGGCCATCGGATGCAATGGCAAGGACCCGTGCACCTCGCTGCCCTCCGTTCAGATCACATGGCTGTAGAGCAGGAGATGCAGGGCAGGAGTCGCTATCGACTGCAAGGTCTGGCATTGGGCCCTGACTTGTCGTCCTCATCTTTTCGGACGATCTGTATGGAGGAACCTAGCAGTCCCTGTAACTCTGGTACACAGCGCACCAGCTCCACCGTCTCCTCCCTGTCTTCATCGTCCAGTTGGAGCTCATCTGGAGCGATGCACGTTTGACTGACAGAGACCTGCTTCCACAGCTCTGCCTGAGCGATGCTCACCACCTCAAACTGAGGGTAGCGAGCCCTGAAAATACGCGCTGACATCTTTAGCCGCTTCAGCACGTCTGCCAGTAAGAACCAGTTACAAAACCTGTAGAGAGGAAACAAAGAGCAGAGAGTTAATTAGGTGCATTGTAGGGGTGTCTCCGATTGTAGGGGTCTTTCATAGTCAAATCTGAATTTTCAAATCTTGGCGATATTCGACTGATAGTTTGGAGGCAGGGCAAAAAACATTGGCTGCATCCGAAAACTAAGGCAGCTGACTTGCTGTCTCGCTGCCATATGAGGCAATGACTTTGCAGGCAGCATTTCTGCATGAAGGCACCTCATGAAACGGATTTCGGACAGGCTTCTGAGACAGAGTAACGGTTTAATAATCTACAGCAAAATATAAAGAGCTTTGGTGACAACTAAGTGAATATTTCATTACTGCAATATTAATTTCTCACTAGAAATGACATCAAAACGGAAAAAAAGTTGATCAAAACATACTTTAGCACACAAACTGAGCAGCGGCGCAACTTTCGGATGCCATCTTTATTTTTTAGCTTAACTGTCACGGACTGGAACGCACAGGATTGTAGGATATCAAAGCCAACGAAGGATACATCTATGCTGCCTTCAAAAAACCACAAGATGAAGGCATCTCAGGAGACAGGAACTGAAGCTAATGTTGATTTCAGACGTGCCTTAATGCCTTCCTACCTTGGAACGTGTCCTCCGAAGGCAGCATTTTTCAGTTTTTGGATACGCTTCGTTATTTATAAAACATAACGTTAATATTAGGACTTATAGGCTATCTGCAAAAAGTGCCCGAATTAACATATCTGCACAGCTCTGAATGAACTCAATTTGTGGACATGTTCTTCATGCAACAATGTGCAGAAACACAGCAGCTAAACTCAATTAAATTCACAGTGTTTTATTATAATGGTGTTCTCATTATAATGGTGTGTATAAAAGTCGATTACAATTACGGATGCCACAATTACATAACCGTTCAAAGCAACAATTAAAGGGTTAGTTCATCCAAGAATGAAAATTTATCCAGCTTCTACTCACCCTCGAAGCATCCTAGGTGTATGTGACTTTCCTTTTTAATAATAATCCAATTAAAGTTATATTAAATATTGTCCTTGCTCTTCCAAGCCTTTCAGTGGGGGAAAGTGGGTGTTTGTTTTCAACTGTTCAGAAGATGTGAAATAAGGTGTGCGCTTTTGTAATAAAACGTCCCTCACACGGCTCTGGGGGGTAAATGAAGGCCCCCTGTAGCAAATCCATGCATTTTGTAAAATAAATATCCAGATTTCAATCAAATATTTTTTTCTCACTTCTGCCGACTGTTGGGAACTGGAAGACATACAGGCAGAAGTTGGAAGACGTATGGGAAATGTAGGAGCAAAGGAAACAACGTTTCCTTACTTTAGCAAAGGAAAACCAATCTTCCTTATTTGGAAATACTCCGACATTTTCTTTACAAATCCTTGTTTTGTGCTTCTAATTCGTGACCAGCATTGTGTTTTGTTCTCTTCCTGCGCTCGTCACTAACCACGCAGCGCTGACGAACTACAACATCCACCTGCACGTCTTCCGGTTCCCCACAGTCAGCATAAGTGAGAAAAAAAGTGCTTATTACATTTGAAATCTGGATATTTATCTTACAAAAACGCATGGATTCGCTACAGGGGGCCTTTATTCACCCCCAGGAGCTGTGTGAGGGACGTTATATTACAAAAGTGCACACTTTATTTCACGTCTTCTGAACAGTTGACAACAAACACCCACTTTCCCCCACTGAAAGGCTTGGAAGAGCAAGGACAATATTTAATATAATATTTAATATAATATAACTAATTTATTATAACTAGTGCTGGGCGGTATACCGGTTCATACCGAAAACCGGTGTATATTTTTGTTACGATATTAGTTTTTAATATACCGCCATACCGATCATAGGTGTGATTGGCAAAGGACAAAAAAGCAGGAAACTTTACGGTGCACTTACCATGACGCGGCGACAGCCCTAACCTACCCCCCACCCCCAACTACACACACCTACAGTGACATAATTTATATAGTATAATAATAAATTAAAAATATTGTACTTGTTTTTTGTTGTAATGAATTTATAAATTAATTAATTAAAAATGGAAGAAAAAATTAAATACACATCTAAATTAAATGACTGAACAAAAAACAAATAAATGGAGTAATGTGGTACATATGCTTCAAAGACTGGGCAAAATAGGGATGAATTCCAAAAAATCTGTCAATGATTTGCTGCTGACGTGCACGAAAACTAGCCATTTATTGGGCATTTCTTGTCCTCATTTCTATGGTGTCCTTTACATCTATTAAAAATAACATCTTTATTTCCCTCTATATTTTTGAAAGGTTTCTTTTCTTGTGTTTTTGTTCAGCCATTTTGTCAGTGTTTATTATAGACTTCTATGATTGCTAATCCACAACAGATTAAGATTATTAGGTTGAACGTTCAGAATACGATTCCATAGGTTATATTTCAGCACAAATTTCGCGAATGAACAGCGACTCTTAAGTAGCACATAGAACGCGTTCATGTCAAGTAAAGTTTTTGGGAAAAGCCCATGGATTTGCGGAGAGCGTTTATAACCTTGCACATAGAGAGCGCTCTTCAGAGCTAAGATACATCGTTATCGGGAAACTCGACCCAGATCAGATTTAACCATTCATTAAAGTGAATCGGTTCAAAGGAGTCATTAATTCGCAAATCGGACGAGTCATTAGTGGACAGATATGCTCATATGCTCCGCGCATATAACGTTATTCCCAAATATATTTTAAGGGCGCACAGATTAAATTTCAGGAGCATATGCGACAAAAATGTTGGCAATTTCGAGCCTTGTAGAAGCTGCTAAACTTTCTAGCTAGAAGTAAGCAATAACCAACATGGCGTTGCTTTGCTAAGTTAGCCCAGAATCGTTTAACATTAATGATATAGAAGCATGACAAAAGTGATCAATAGATTGGTTAAATTTTACTAGACCTGCATATAAAAATGAAAGACAACAATATATTGGATTTGCTTACATGAATCATCCGTGTTCACTGTCTTCATCAGTCAACTGAAGCTGTTCACGCGAGTAGATGGTTGGGTGTGTGCGCATTCAGAACGGTGTGTGTACACTTTGAACTTCAATTGTGACAAATGATTGGACTACTTGCGGAGTGACATGACGACATGAATCAGACACACAAAAAACGTTGACAGCGGTGAGCGGTCATTATGTTTACCAATACCTGAACCCCCTCCAACCCCCGCACTTTTTTTTTTTTTTTTTTGCATGATTTACGAGAGCATAATTTTCAGGTCGGAAAAGCCGGATTTCCGGATTTTTCCGGAAGAATCACACCCCTGACCGATGTATTTAATTACTCAACGTTTGGAACGAACATTATGCTGCGCCGTGGCCGGGCGACACTGTTTCAGACGGACTCTTTACAATGTTGCACTTCTAAGCAGCGACTGCGAGGCGTGGTGAGGGTAAACACAGCAGTGCTCTGGTGTTACGTTATAACGCCTGTTTCACACATACTCCGTCTGCAGTGTGTATGCGTTGCGTATTTTTTTTATGCACCTATGTTAACGGATTCCAGCGTTCATACTGCACGAGGTTGCGGTCAGTCAGTGCGTTCAAGGAGCGGTGCGTCTGCAGCAGTGCAGCAATCGTTTACGTACCGAGTCTGTTTTTGCTGTGCTGCACGCGCTGAATTAAAGTGAAAGCGCATTGTTCGAGGGAAAAATTAACATGGATTGACACGGAAATGCAGTCATTTAACAATAAATGTATACTAATTAAAGCTGTTTCACACGCAACACATGGGTTTTTGGCTAGGTTTAAAACAAGAAAAAGTGCACTTTTAGATAAACAAGGAAAACAATATATATATTCACTTTTATGGAGGCAGAAAAACAAAGTTCATTAAGATCCGTGGGATTGCTTTTGATAAAGATTTAAATGCAAAAGGCACGAGACTGTTTCTGTCTGTGGTGTTTTAATTTGAAATATTTTAATAAGAAAAGTAGGCTAATTATTGTGTTTAAATGTTTTGCTGCTTGCTTGAGCAGCTTATTATACAAACCTAGAAGTAAAATGCATGAATAATGCGTTGTTTATATTTATTGAGTTTAAACTAATGTCTATAACTATGAAAGTTATATCGACTTCGTCGACCAAACAACCATTTTATGCAAGTGCTGTCGGGCTAAAAGCACGTCTTGGAATATCAACCAGCAGAAAATGCATTGTACACCTCATTATGCATAAAAAAAAAAATAAAAAAAACGTCATAAATCGGGAAACCGGCATAATTTAGAAAAAAAAACGTCATATAAATTTTTGTTCAAACCGCCCAGCACTAATCATGACTATATTTTAAAGTGTTTCCACTGTCACTTACCCCTGTGTTAGTGATACTTGGACGTGGTAGCAGGGTAGGAGCGGGTCGGAGGAGAACTCAAACAGAAGACAGTCTGTATCGGTGTCTCTCTCCTTCAGCTGCTCACTGAAATTGTCCCCGGATTCTTCCTCGGGCTGAGACAACAGGAAGTCCCAACAAGGTTCCTGTTCTGTCTCTATAAAAGTTTAAAACAAATAAAGACGAAAGCAAATATCAAGTTCTAGTTACAAGACCTCACTACGGTGTGTTTACAGTGCTTCTGCCCCCCTCTAGTGGACAGCTTTGTCACCTAATAGTTGTATCACTTTCAGCATGAATTAGGGGAAGCTTGGACAATCAATTGTTCTTGTAATGCCACCATCATTTAGAGATTAAAATAAATAAATAAAGGCAGCATGGTCCAAAAGTCTGACACTATATATAATATCTGGGATTCTAAATCTAATTTAAACCTGGGAATAAAGAAATGTTATGAATATGAACATTACCAGTGATTTATTTTTATTAAAAATAAATATTGAATATTCTGCACTTTTACACTAATCAAATAATTTCGCACACTGACCATGTAACAGAAATGATCATATATTCCTGTTTCCACTGAAGAAAGATCTCTCAAAAAAAGATGTCTCAAACCATGGTGGAGAACATGATCATCAGGTTTTGCACTTGTGGAGTCATCTTAAGTGCATGTTAAAGCAAATACTGGAAAACATTCATGTTGATTTTTCAAATAAATTTTTAACTTAAATTGATATGCTGACAGTTATGTGTAATGAGAAAATATTCAATGACAAAAAATTGAAAAATAAGCATTTTCACTGGTGGTCTTTTTAACCTCACTTAAATTACTGTTCAAAGGTTTGAGGTCGGTAAAACTTATGCTTCAAGTCTCAAAAAGGCTACATTTATTTTATAAAAAAATGCATTAAAATTTAATTTTGTGAAATTAAAATAGTTTCATATTTAAAAATTAATTTTTGAGGAAACTAATACTTTATCAGGATTTTCTGAGAAACAAATGCTCAAAAGAACATTTACTGTATTTAAAAACAAATTTTGATCAATTTAATGCATCATTGCTTAATAAATGTTTACATTAATCAAAAAAAAAAAAAAAAAAAACCTTACTCCACCCATACTTCTGAATGATAGTCAATTAACCTTCTATTTCTTACCAAATACAGAGCTACTGTAGAAATCCCACTGAAGACTAGGATCTTGTTCTGTTCGTCCCTCTAAATCAGTGAAATACTCTGGATAAACAAATACAAGGACAGTTTTAATCAGGTTGATTTTGGTGCCTTTTTTGCAAATAAACATTCAAGTTTTACCTTTGAGAAAAGTTTTCATCCCGGGACTTTGGGCTAGTTTAATTGCGGTCTGACCAGAGTAGGTTGCCAGTGTGGGATCTGCCCCATGATTTAACAACATCCAGACGGCAGCCAGATTATCAGCTGCTACTGCATCATGAATTGGGCTGCAAAGTTAGAAACACAAGTAAGTATACTGAAAATTCTCCATCTAAAGTTGAGCTTATTGTTACTGCAGATGGGTTGCAATGATGAAAAAGGCAAAAACTCTTACAGGAAATGGTAGGAGGAAGAATAGTTTCAGTTTTGGTAACTGGTAACATATTTTGTTGGACACATGGCATCTTTGGGTGGACATACATGATCCTATTTTGTACAGATTCTGATACTAAATATACAGCTCCCAAATCTAACGTGGCCCATTAGCTACCTACCATAAAACTGTGTCACTATGTCATTACACAATTAAAAAAGATGGGGATGAACAGAAATTGGTGCCTTTCAGTTGTAATGAATATTTCAAGTAATATATTAACTGAAAATTCTGTCATTATCCTATCCTCAATGTAACCCGCTGCTCACCGCGTTCCATCCTGTGCACTGCAATTAACATCTGCTCCATGCTTCAGCAGCACCTGTATGATGTGCGTCCAGCCACGTGCACAGGCCTCATGTAGTGCCGTGTAACCCGCGTTGTCACGACGGTTGACCTCTCTCACATCCTTTTCCAAGCAATATAAAACCACATCCTGAAAATAAATATTTATATTTGTGAAATTGACCAAACAGTCAGTTACACCAACATCAGCAGATGCTGATGTATCACAAAAAAGGCAATTAAAATCATCGAAATGTATATATTAAATATATTTATATGTATATATGTATATATTTAAGGCTGTTAATCAAATCATTTATCCTAATCCTAAACTGGGGTTTGCAAGGGAACTACAAGGGGTTTGTGAACTGATGAAAAGCTAATAAATAATTAAATCCTAGAAATGTAAAATAATAATAAAACATTAAAATATATATATATATATATATATATATATATTTTACAAAAAATATTTGTAATTATTATTATTTTATATTTTTTAGAATTAACATTACAGTCAGCTAGCAAACGAAAAGGGTTATGAATGCTTTACCTGGTAACCTAATCTAGCAGCTCTCTGTAACAGCGTCTCTCCTGCATTTTTATTCACAATCAGTCGACGGACTTCTGGAGGCACTGGACGGCTTGGAGTAGATTCAGGGATTCCTGATTTCCCAGCTGTTCCTTTTTTACCAGACAGTGGTGAGTTTGACTGCTGCTTGGGAAAAGCATAAGGAGTAGTTGGGGTTTTCTTGGCAACTGGACCATCCTCACCTGACATGAGGGGCCCTGTGCGTTTACCCAAGCTGCCTTTCTTAGTCTTGAGCTGAAACAAAGACAAAGCGAGTCATGAATGATGGGATGTGACATTGAGAGGAGGGCAACTGTTACATGGTCCCGCCCAGGGGCGGACTGGCCATCTGGAGCACCGGGACTTTTCCCGGTGGGCCGCTGGCCAATGTGGGCCAGCCCATCCGGTAACACAAATATATATTTTTTAAATGACGGAAATCATAATATTACAAATCTCTTTTCTACGCAAATGGATAAGTCAGTCGATCATGCGGGCACGGCCGACAAGGAGTGTGTTTTGTTGCATGTGAGTGTTTTGTCCTCCCTCCCTGTTTAGTACTCGAAAGATGAATTAATTCTGTGTACACGCATTGTCTGAAATGCTGTTCTCAGCGCGTGCTTTGAATGAGTGCGGTCAAGCTCCGAACGCACGCAAATTGTTTAAAATGCTTGAATCTGAAAGATTTAGAAACAAGTGCAAATGATTAAGTACGATCCGTTTAATCCCTTCAAGCGAGTGAACAACATGAATCAAGTTAGGAATTTTACATCACTGTTCAATATAGCCCGTCAGGCAGGATGGTGAATTTTGGAGCCCGACTGGAAAACACAATAGCCCCAGGATGTCGGGCAGGTGATTTTACGAGCCCTGCACCTCAGATATATCCAGTTTGACAAACTTTGTGAACCACTGGTTTCCACACTGGTTTCGTTCAACAAAATAAATGATTATTTAAAAGATTGACTCAAAAGAATCATCTGTTCACGAATCGGATCAGGAACTTGTATTACCGAGCCAAAGATGATCTATTATTGACATTTCGAATGAATAAAGACTTCAATTTTCATCTGTAAAGCACATAAAGCTATCGTTTGACTTATAAACTTCTATTTCATGCATGATTCGTATGGATCTGTTAACTGAATGCAAAGTGTGAGTTCTAGGAGAATGTTTGTGTCGTGATGAGTATTTATCGCTCACTAGGAGTCGCTAAATGAAAAGCTGCTGCACGCAGGTTTATTTATTTATTTTTTTTCAACGGAGGATCAGTTGCCCTATTGGTTAAAATCCCCAAACTGTTTACTTAAATATTAAATTAATAAATGACATCAAAACAGGGGCGGATGCATTATGATGTGGTGGGTTGCTGTGGGCCGGAAAGTCCAGGGCCACTTTTTGGTCCCAGTCTGCCCCTGGTCCCGCCTAATAAAAACAGCTGTTGTAAGAAAGTGGTTTACGGGGACTTGAAATGACACTAGGGGCAGCATAAGACTAATTGAAAAGATAAATAGCTTTAAGACGAAATAATCCCTAAAAATCTAAATTTTCAATTCAACTGTTCTAGTTTAGAAATGTTTGAAAAGATGCTTCACCTAACCTTTTTCTGGTCATCGGTGTCACTTAAGTGTTTACTTTTGAACTTCCTCTTCCCTGAGGGTTTGTCGTTAGGCTGTGCGGTGGGTGGACTCTCTTGAGGTCGTGCTGAGCCCGAACGTGTGAACAGGGTCCGCCTAGGGCTGATGTCTGAACTGGACACTCCGCCAGTCAGAGTGGCACTGAGACAAGGGTACACACCCATCTTCTCATCTGAAACAGCATAGACTTGACATTTCATCACCAACCTGTATTAAATCATTCCTAAAACATCATAGGTACATGGACATATAACTCCATTAAATAAACTGCTTTCAATCAAAAATAAACTTCTGTTAAATAAGACTTGTCTACCTAAGACCTATTCAGACAGGTAAGGTAAAATTGTGTTTCATAGACATACTTTGACCTTCATACCTTTGGTAATGCTCACATCCAGACATTGGACACTCCCAATTTATTAAAAACTACACAGATCTGTATGATTTTCAGTATTAATAATTGTAACTAGAAGGTTTTTTGGAAGTCTAAATTGTGTGAGATATTGTTCCCCAAAGGGAAATTCATTCAACATTTATTTTAACTATGCTGCCCTCAACTGTAACCCACGGACTAAATATCATGACCAGGAAAGGCTAAGACAGAATGACGTTCTCAGCAAAATGTTCATTAAGCCTCGGATATCTTTACTCACTAGTGGCCTCACTGTCTTCCACATCCAGCTTCTCCTCCTCTCCATCTGCCACCTTCTCTTTCTCTGTGATGTATTCCCCATTCTGATATTTACGATTCTTGCAGCGTTTCCTTTTCTTTATTGCAGAGGTGTCTCCACTCTCAGTGGGCCTATCCTTATCCGCATCCACGTCCTCAGGCAGAGGATTGATTCGAGGCCTGCCGCGGGGCCGGCGGACTGGTACAGGGGGTGGTGTAGAGGGGGGATCGAGAGGGGGAGGAGTAGGTGGAGTAGCGAAGCTCCAGTCTCGGAGCAACGCTTCATCAGTCCGTCTGCGCCCTCGTCTCAGCCGCGGAGAGGCCTCCTCCTGGGAGTCTGATTCCTTACTAGGCCAGCTCGGGCTGCTGAGAGAACCTGAATCTCTGTCAACCTGAGAACTTTTGCATGGACTGTTGTCTAAATCTGTGACTGGTGACAGAATTGAGAATTATCCATGAGAAATCTCTGATATCTGAGAAACCATTCCATTGTCTTAAATATGACACAGAAGCAAAAACATATTGTTAATAGATTAATTCACCCAAATAATGTAAGATCGGTCATTATTTACGCACTCCTTTGCCACGTCAAACCTGTATTTTGGTATAATGTGGTGGAATCTTTTATGCAGGTCTTTTCCATACAAGTTTACAGTGACCACAGCTGTTAAAGCTTCAAAAACGACACCCAAAAATAAACCCATCCAAAATCTTACACTAGTTGTGTGCTATATTCCATAATTATGCAGCTGATCACTAAGTTTACGAGCTGAACTTGAGAAGTGGATCAGTACTTGAATTCTTTTGAGCTGGTTCTTGTCAATTCAGATGACACACTGGACTGAACAATTCATTCAAGTATCAAACTGATTCATTAACAAAATAGGGTTCACGTTACCTTACAATTTTTTGGCCTTTTTTTTTTGGCCACTTTTGGAGATTAACAACCAGGGTCACTTTATCGTTGTAAGAAAAAGAAGATAGGTATGGAATGACATGAGGATGAGTAAATGACCATCTTCTATTACTTTAACTACAAACTGGGTCAGTACCTATTTTGTTTGAGTCGGAGTGCTCCATATTAGCTGGACAGTTCTTCCCTTTGCGAGTCTTTCCCCCTACTTTAGGGGCTGAACTTGTTTCTTTCAGCACACTATTTCCCACTCCAGGCAATGCATCTTTTTTCTGATGAAGTACAATATGTGTTCAACAAAATTATAACATTTTGTCTTTTAATAACACAGGCATATTTGTAATTTAGATTAATGGCTATTTAAGCAAAGCAAAAATTTCACAGGAAAATCTAATTGTCTATAAACTCATCACTAACTCAGCGGTAATGCCACAATTTCTCACCAAGTGTTTTCACAGGGCTTAGACTCATGCAGCTCATATGCACAGCAGAACGCATGTCACTAGGTTACTCCCACAATAATCAGATGTGAACTGTTTTAATTTCCCTTCAGAATTTCCAAAAAAAAAAGTTCTATTATATAACTGAATTTTATAGATCAAAACACACAGTTTCAAACAAAGTATGAACAAGACTTAAACATTATGTTAACAAACTAGTATGACTAAGGCCCAATCCCATTTCTACCCCTTAGGTACAGACCTCTGTTATGGGCTTTCTTTCAAGTTTTTCAGGGCTTTTTTATTATATTAATCATTTCGATATCAGAATTATATTCTATCGACCGAACTTAAAGTGCCCCTATTATGCCATTTCCAATATTGCCTTTTCATGCACTGTATAATGTAAAGGTTCTGCTCATATATGATGAGCAGTATGAGCAGAAGAATATCATCAAAAAGTTTATTTCACTATTTCCATTCAAAAAGTGAAACTTGTATATTATATTCATTACACCCAGACTGATATATTTCAAATGTTTATTTCTTTTAATTTTGATGATTATAGCTGACAACTAAGGAAAATCCAAAATTCAGTATCTCAGAAAATTTGAATATTACTTAAGACCAATACAAAGAAAGGATTTTTAGAAATCTTAGCCAAATGAAAAGTATGAACATGAAAAGTATGAGCATGTACAGCACTCAATACTTATTTGGGACTCCTTTTGCCTGAATTACTGCAGCAATGCGGCGTGGCATGGAGTCGATCAGTCTGTGGCACTGCTCAGGTGTTATGAGAGCCCAGGTTGCTCTGATAGTGGCCTTCAACTCTTCTGCATTGTTGGGTCTGTCATATCACATCTTCCTCTTCACAATACCCCATAGATTTTCTATGGGGTTAAGGTCAGGCTAGTTTGCTGGCCAATTAAGAACAAGGATACCATGGTCCTTAATACAGGTACTGGTAACTTTGGCACTGTGTGCAGGTGCCAAGTCTTGTTGGAAAATGAAATCTGCATCTCTATAAAGTTGGTTAGCAGCAGGAAGCATGAAGTGCTCTAAAATTTCCTGGTATACGGCTGCATTGACCTTGGACCTCAGAAAATACAGTGGACCAACACCAGCAGATGACATGGCACCCCAAACCATCACTGACAGTGGAGACTTTACACTGGACCTCAAGCAACATGGATTGTGTCCCTCTCCCTCTCTTCCTCCAAACCCTGATTTCCAAAGGAAATGCAAAATTTATTTTCATCAGAGAACATAGCTTTGGACCACTTAGCAGCAGTCCAGTCCTTTTGGTCCTTAGATGCTTCTGACGCTGTCTGTTGTTCAAGAGACAAGGAATGCGACAGCTGAAACCCATGTCTTACATACGTCTGTACGTAGTTGTTCTTGAAGCACTGACTCCAGCTGCAGTCCACTCTTTGTGAATCTCCCCCACACTTTTGAATGGGTTTTGTTTCACAATCCTCTCCAGGGTGCGGTTATCCCTATTGCTTATACACTTTTTTTCTACCACATCTTTACCTTCCCTTCGCCTCTCTATTAATGTGCTTGGACACAGAGCTCTGTGTACAGCCGGCCTCTTTTGCAATGACCTTTTGTGTCTTGCCCTCCTTGTGCAAGGTGTCAATGGTCATCTTTTGGACAACTGTCAAGTTAGCAGTCTTCCCCCATGATTGTGTAGCCTACAGAATTAGACTGAGAGAGCATTTAAAGGCCTTTGCAGGTGTTTGGAGTTAATTAGCTGATTAGAGTGTGGCACCAGGTGTCTTCAAAATTGAACCTTTTCGCAATATTCAAATATTCTGAGATACTGAATTTGTGATTTTCCTTAGTTGTCAGTTATAATCATCAAATTTAAAAGAAATAAACATTTGAAATATATCAGTCTGTGTGTAATGAATAAGTTTCACTTTTTTAATTAAATTAGTGAAATAAACTTTTTGATGATATTCTAATTATATAACCAGCACCAGTAGCTGTATGTGAATGTAAACAATCTGGAAAGTTGTAAAGCTGAAAGTGCACGATAAATAAAGTTATTGTTTCTCAAAATAAAGTATCGACTCTGAACAGCTGAAACAAGTCGTTAGTAATTAGAATCCCGCTTTCGTGATGGCTACACATCAGGGAGTAACACTTGCACCTATGTTCTAAGTTGGCCGGTCGCAAACAACTTGACCCAGCCCACTTCTCTAGTCTCGGGGAGTTCAATGCATTCACAAAACGCTTGCTGTTGAAAGATGGATCAGTACCCTGTTTATTTAGACCAGCTGCTTAACTAAATCATAACCTGTAAGTATGATAAATAATAGATGTTTATATTTTCTATAGAGCATTCAAAATACAGAACTACTGAAAAAGGCATATCGTTTCCAAAATGGGCTGTACACTGTAGACCATTAACAACAGACTAGGCCATTTGACTAATCAGAGCAGAGCAGGCTCACAGAAAGGAGGGGTTTATAGAGACTGAATCTTTGAACTGCTTCAAACAAATTGTTTGAGAATCGCTGGAAGATATTGAAAGCATATTTTAAGAAAATAAAAGCGTTTTTTGGTCTTGCATTCATGTAATCCTATTTTAGGAGACTCCCAAAACAATATTAGGAACCGTAAAAAAGGCATAATAAGGGGACTTTAAAAATATATATTGTGATATAAATTTTCGCTATATTGTCCAGCCCTAATTCAATTATATTATATTAACATTTACTTTCTCTAAAAACAATTCACTTGTATTCTCTACATTCTAATGCAGACATAATTATATTTCTCCCCCCTCTTGTAATATGACATGGCAGGCCAAATTCAAAGGTCATCAGGGTTTTTGGGCATCTCTGCTTTATGGTTATCTTGACATTAGACTGCATGAGGGCCGAGCAGCATGATGATACATACAGAAAAGTTGAATGTAGTTCAAACAATCAGAGCTCAATCAGACTGAACTCAAATGTTAGTTAATGTGAATCCGTTTCTCACTTATACCTTTTGCACTTTTTCCATCAAGTTCCAAATAATAAATTGACTTGACTGTGCAAACATTATCACATGGCTTAAAATAATTTATCTTTTCTTAATTTCAAGGGCAAATTATTATATTGTCATATATTTTGCTCATGACAAAAATCACTCACGTTGAGATATAAGATTTTGGTCATACTCCCACCCCTTAGAATGAATTAAGGAAAACATTTAATGTAATCAATCATGGCTTATGCAACTGATGCCGATATTACACAGTTGTCCAGAATAAATAAAGCTTACCTTTTTATGGACGGGGCCTTGCTTGACTGACTGACTGTCTTTGTCTTTTTGCTTCTTAGTTACTTTCATAGGCTTTTTTTGCACTTCATAAGGTGTCTTCTCCTTGGCAGTTTTTTTCAGGTTCTTCTGTTTGGTGGCGGATACTTTTCCTTTGGAAGGTATCTCCTCTTTGGCTCCATTCATTTTTGCCTCTCCTTCTGCTTCTTTGGTCTGGCTCTGAAGGAGGGATAAGGCTATCCCTTCAACCTTAACGTGAGTAGAAAACTTTCTCTCTGATGCCTTCTCCTCTTTTGCCATCTCATCCTCTATCTTCTGAGCCAGTTTCCTTTCCTTCCATTCTCCTTTAACACTGGGAGCACTCCTTTTACTAGGGGTACCAGATTTAATTTTTTGTCTACCATCAGATGCTAGATTTTCTGTCTGTTTTGCCTGTTTCTCTCGTCCCTTATCCTTGGGCACAGAAATGACTGTGATCTCCGGTCTGCTTAGAGCTGCTAGATCCGTTTGTGGAGAGGTTCTATCTGACTTGATGGCCTGTCCTTCTATGGCCCTGAACTGGGAAGAACAAGTGGTAAGTGTCTGCTGCAACGTGGACTCCTGACACCTGTTCTGCATGCTGGCTACCTCAGGCTTCTTGGATCCCACAGAAGACAGATTACAGTAGTTCTCACCAGTAAGTGCAGTGGTCTCGAGAGTTTTCTGCTTCACTATCGACTCCAGGTTAGACAGGGGGGATTTGGCCTTCTCCCACTTTTCATCCACTACTTTAGTTGGACTTAAGTGGGAGTTATGGAACAGGGCACTCTCACAACTAAGGGTGCTCTTCGTCTTTGGGGCTTGAGTCAGACTTGGTCTCTTTTGCAGGAATGTTCCTTGGGAAAGAACACAGGGTGGTTGCCACATGGATTTAAATGGAGGTGTAAACAGGGAGCCTCCCTTTCCACCAACAGATTTCTGGTGGAGCTGTGAATTTGATGTAGCACATAATTGGGAGGATAAAACACTTTGTTGAGTACCTGTCGAGAGCTTTCCACCTTTATTATGCTGGGCACCTTTAACAGCAAATGGCACTTGCCTCTCTCTACAGACCGGCTGCTCTCCTTGGTCAATGATGGAGATGGTTTCCTGTTTGGCAAATGTCTGAAGATCCTCAACAAAAGCAGCACTTTTTCCATCTTTGCTGCGTAAAGTAGATGCTAGAATTGGGCTTGCTACTCCTACATATGTACCAGGGAGATTATTCAAGGAACTAGGAGATGAGCCTTTGGCCCAGGATGTGTTGGGTTCCAAAGTATGGTGATTAGTAAGTTTTGAAGATGATTTCTGAGTTGCACCATTTCTTTGGGTGTCATATGTACTGGATGATCCAGAATGAACCTTTTTTGAACCAGCAACATTTTTCTGATGAGACTCAGCAGAATGATGTTCGGTGGCCACTAATGGGGTATTCTGAGCATCTTTAATAATTTTTTGTCGCTTGGACTTTGCAGACAGATCAAGGGGCACGTCCCTGGACTCAACGGGGCAGGTAACACTGTGTTCCTCTGGAGTGGACAGAATTTTTGGTTTTAGATACGTCAACAAGGTTTTTTCGGGACCTCGGTATGTTGAACCTCTTTCTACAAGGCTTAGCAGCCTATTTTGAGTGGTTATATTTGCCAGAGCCGGGCTGCAGCAGATGGCAGCATTGGGAGAGATGGTGTATCGGGACGGTGGAGCCGAGCCCTGCTTGGCTTGCTGTACTGGAAGGGCTAGAGCTGGGGCTGCTACAGAAGACATTGTGGCTTTATGTTCAGCCCCACCTTGAAAGCCCTTAGACAAAGAGTCACACCTGATTTTGGATCCTGAAGACTGAGGCTTCTTATCAGCACCAGGTCCTCTCCCCATGGAAAAATTATACGGGTATGTTTTGATCATAGGTGTCGCACTTGAACAAGAGCTTCGTGCTGTGCAGTCTTTTTGAAACTGGCTAGCAGTGGCTTCTCTCAGTGCTGCAATCTGACCTAACCCTGGTGGCAATGTGATCTTACAGAGAGGAGAAGAAATATTGGAGGGGGGAAGGAAAGCAACAGGCTGCCCAGGTTTAAACAATGTGGAGCACTGGAAACCCAGAGGAACACTTATTACAGGCTGGGCTAGTGCTGGTGCATTAGTTTTCCTGTTTAGGTTTATACTAGAGTGAACAGAGTTCACAGGGTCCTCTGCTGTGACCTTTTTACCACAAGGCCACTGGTGATTGGAGTAGATGCCAGCACCGTCAGTCTTGCTTTTGGGAACCTCAGTCCGATCGGGCAATAGTGTGCTCATGAGATCAGTGCTGAACACATTGCTGAGAGGTTGGGAGGGGGGAACTGGGGGGCAATGATTTGAATTGCTGGCTTCTGAGCAAACGTCTGGCGTTTTGCAGTCTGTGGTCACCCTCAGCTTGTTCTGCTGACTTTGAGGTATGTCACCTCTAAGTTCAAGAGGCAGTGTCTGCTGTGGATTCCCCACCATGCTCTCAGACACCTGGGTAGGGGCACCGCTCTCTCTGCTCACCGTCCCTCCATCCCCTACATTCATTGGTGAGGGATCCACCTAATCAAAAAAACAGTGAGTTAAGTTTGCCTTAGAGTGAACACCGAAATGATCATGAAAGAGTCAGAGGGAGGACTATAACAATGAAATATATGTTACCTGCATAAGCGTTTTCTCAACACATTACTCAGTGTGTGTGGACAAGTGATTTTTTATGGGATTCTCCTTTGGGTAGTGTACAATTCTGTAGTAGAAATAGATAATATATAGCTTAGAAGTTGGACTCATTACGCATACAGAATTAATTCACACAGAAAGTCAAAATTTGGAACACTAAAATTACAGTTTTAAATGTTTAAAAGCCTTGAATCGCTCATTAATTAAATAACAACATACCTAAGCCACGATGTTGATTTTATACTCCTTTTCAATTTATAATTTTTCCTTTAATATTCTTATAATTGATTGCAGAAAATAAATGTTGTGTAGTTCAGCCAAGGTCAACTCAGACAGACTTCACTGACTAAATTTAAAATATAGATTGCCATCTACATTACACATTGCAAAGAGTTATCTGAAATATAAATGGCAACTGAAATCTTGTTAGTGAATTCATTAAAAATGGTTCAGTTGGTAATACATTCACCTGACATTGTTACAACTGATAATTCCTGTTAGTAATGCAGAAATACATGTACCATGCACATAACTTCAAGAACTACCAAATTATTTTGAGTTATATGAAATATTTCTAGTCACCAAGTTAGGGTTTTCAAAAATCCTTGCCATTTGTCAGAAAAATTTTCCAACGACTCGACTCAAAATGACAGAAATTAACACTTCTGGAATTTTAACAAAAGATGGACATAGATGAGCTTTAATTATGATCGATGAAAATGTTTTCATATTTTATGTCTCTTTCCCTGTAATCTAACAAAATTCACACTCTAACCATGAGGCCAGAACATCACTTATCTTACTACAGTCAGTGATTTGAGACAGGCTGGAAACTTCCTGTGAGTAACAGAGGTTTCCTTAGTCAAGATGTCACAATTTCCTACAGACAACAGCTTGAAGTAATTGTAATAGTAGTAATTGATTTCATACTTAAGAGTTTTCAGATTTAAATAACAGATTTTAAAAGAACACAATGATCTGATTCTAGCAATTTACTTTTTTAATTATATTTTTACAAATGCATGTTCTCATCTTCCTCTGTAGGGGAGACTAAACTGTGAAAACGTTGACAACACCTTTTGAGAAAAAGGGACAACATCCTCTTAACTCACATTGCGTATGGCAATAGGGTGATCAAAGAGCACCTAATACTGATCAGATCCCATAACCTCACACAGTGCAATGGATGGGAAAGGTCAAGTGCATGAGAGGCCACAAATGCCAGAGGTTGAGGATAAAGGATGCAAGACCAAGCAAAAGTTGATGCTGCTTTTACTGCCTCATTACCTCAGTTGGACAAACTGCTGTAGATTAAGACAACATCAACAGTGCAGAAAAAAAAACAGAGCAAGCATAAATGTGATGCTGTGTCTAACACAGGCACTTTACCCTTTACAGACATTGATAAAGGCAAAGTATCTCATATCCACAGTCACATAGTGTGCATTAAAATGTTTGCTTATAATGAGGTGGTCAAGATGTGATTTAATCTTATTCCAATAGCACTGTGTCGGACCTTGCAAGACTCTTAGCAGAGACCAAACAGATCAATTGATATACAAGGTTTCCACACTTTTTCACAAATTAATTTCCATGACTTTTCCAGTCATACGTTACTAGTGAATTACGATTTCTAAAGATTGTGGTGGTAGACTAACATTTCTATGTCAGAAAACAGATTTTCAAATTAATAGATTTAAATGATCATAATTATAGTTTTACTACATATAAAGCCTAGGCAATGTAATATTTTAGAGCAGAGCATAAACTACAGAAATGTCCATGACTTTGATATATAGCTGGAAATATCAATTCAAATTCCTTGGTATTTTCTGGATTTTCATGTTGGTGAAAACCATGAATAAAAAAATCTAACTGAACAATCTGAGCCTGAAGTTGCACATTGTTGCATTCGAGACGAAATCACCCCGATGTCCCAGGATTATGATCTTGATTTAAAAAAGAATGACATGAATAAAACCAGATATTACTTCAGAAAATCTAACTGCGTACATAACCATCAAATGCCATCTAAGTCTCAAATGCAAACATCATAACCTGTGTTTCGCATCAGAATGCAGGTGAGCGCAGCAGCTCCATGTTGTCGATACAGATGACAGCTGTTTAAACTACGAACAGCTCATCTTTCGGACTTCAAATGTGATTCAACTGATGTCGGAACACTTAAAGTACCTGTCTAGCATAACCGAGCCGTACAGGCCTTTAGCGAAAGTCTGAAGATTAGAAAGTTTATGATGTGTTATATGCGTGATTACATCTGCTGCTAAAGATAGAACCGATCATTTTCGTGCAGACATTTTTCATCTTGAGGCATCTCAATTATTGAAAACGCAGGATCAGTAGGAGTGGGACCCCGTGTTTTTCTTCAGCCCTCTTTCGTTTGATTGGGGTAACCAGCTCAATGATAAACGGAGACGAGGAAATAAGTATCGTCTCTCTTCTTTAGACTGGAGATCAGCACTCCCGCGGTCTCCCGGTCAGTCTGTCGAAGCTCCGAAGCCCTGAGCTCATATCTGCACAAAGGGTGATGAAAAAAGAAGTCGATGACCAGCCAATGTCACGTATCCACAGTATGCTTAATATTAGGGTAGAGCATCGTCCAAAAACAGCGCAAAATGTTTATTTCTCTGACCAACCCACTTGCTCGTTCTAGCTGGAGCTACTAAAAAACCGTATCACACAATACAAGATACTCTCGAAACGCCTCGAAATGAAATGTGAGTCAGGGATAAATATCGCCGATGTTCACACACAAAAACAACCAAATGTAGGTCCCGCGATCGGGCATTATCCGGAACAGACGTTTTTCTCTCGGAGAAAGAACTGAAAGCCTAAACGGTCAGTGTGGACACAACGTAGTCAAACTAACCGACGCGTTCGTACTGGCCGAATCCTGTCAAACTATAAAGTGACCGTTGGTTTTTCGCTAAGCGCGAGCCGAGCTATGACGTCTGAATTAGAACTCGAGACAAAATACACGGGCAGAGAAATGTCACGCGCACATTTAGGTTGGATGAGATCTGCTTCGCGAGGAAACAACGTACTTTGGCTGTCTCTCTCTCCACGCTGCCCTCGAGGAGTGTTTGGAAACTAATAGGGTTGCCGAGTTTTCCATACGCTCCTTGTTATTATCGCCTCTCGTGCTGCGTGACACGCGGGGAGAGCGCTATTTCGTACGGAGCAAGGTGTACGAAACTGGAGGAGCGATTTTCAGATCCCTGCGCAGCGAAGTCTCCCCTCCAACAACTCGGTTTGCATTACTCTGCTACCGTACGACACGGAATGTTTCCATAGCGGAGCAGCTCTCACAATCAAACTGTTATGACATGCCACATCCCCAGAACCGAGTCCTTCGTTTATATACAACCCTGAATAATTCCAGAAGGCAATTAGCGAGCCAAATAACGATGTCAGATTGTACAAACGTGCACCAACCCGTTTGACCGACATTTGGGAGATGTTCGCGCATCAAGATAACGGCTTTAATCCAGTCTCCCGTTCTTGTTGCTCGCAGTTCACTAATCTCGACGATTTTCGGTTCTGAAAGTCCGGGGGGGGGGTTCGTACCGTATCTCTCTGTCTCTGGTCTGGTGGGAGAGACAGAGAGGCAGATGGAGCCGAGCTTGTGTGGGAGTTGTAGTGCTCCGACATCCACGCCCTGACCGCGTTCCCTCTGAGAAGGGAGGAGCGATGACTGCAGGTCCCAGCATGCACCGCGAGAATCCAGCCGCTCAAGGGGAAAGGGGATCGCAACGGTGCGCTAAACTGCAAACCCTACCAGAGTAACAAAGTGAAAATATACCCTCTTTCTCTCTCAGTTAAACCGTTGCTCTCGGACCCATCAAGCGAGGATCGCCGAGTAGCACGTGCATGGTTGTATGATCTCGCTTTCAAATTCGCGCACGTGGGCTGGCACAAACAAGAGTTGAGACAAACATTGCAGCGGAATTAATAAAAACCCTGCTCGATCTCGAACTATTTCAATACAGCCACGAGATGATGTCCACTACATCGATCATCAATAGTAGATGCACATGAAGGTCCTCACTTAACATACACACTGATGGGCCGAGATGTGTATATTTTCAACCTAAATTAAACGGATTCTCAATATGAGAAGTCTTGACTTGTTTGTTAAAACGTGTTGAATAATACAAGTAGATATTTAACGCATAAATTGAATGTAGCCTAAAAATGTAATGTAGCTAAATCTGTGTTTGGTGAAATGAAATCATCCTTAAAAGATTGTGGGATCCTCAGGTGGATTTAGCCCACCACTGACCTTCAAAATATATATATATATATATATTTTTTTTTTTTTTACCAGGTGACAACTGGAGCTTCAATAGTGCTGGACTGTTACTAGGTTACTCTTCAGATTATTATTTTTTTTCCTGAAACATCTGAATCCATTGAGTGGCTAATTTAGCAATTTTTCTTGTTTGAAGGCTAGATCATGTTGCTTATAAAAACAAACTAAAAAGTTTTAATTATTTAATGTAAAAAAGACAATACAAGAACCACCTTGATATAACATCATTATAGAAATAAATTCATTGGATTAGGATCAGCTCATTAAAATGGCCTGGCTTTCAATCTTTTTTCAATCTTTTTGGCCTGGCTTTTCAATTTTTTAGATTTATTTCTAATACTATGCAATTATTTAAAATGTCATGCTTTATGAATAGCCTAAAACAAGAAGATGTATCATGTCAGTTTTCATTTTAAGTAAAAACGCAGGCTCTGTAAGGATGATAACTAATATAAACATCATTAAAGTCTGTTCTTGTTTAAGCTCAAAATTAGGTCGATTTTAGAGATTTTTTTCTGATTGTCTTACAAATAATCAGTCACTTTTTCAGCAGCGATGCACAAACAATCTGGGGTTATCTTCCTTGTATCAAGACAAGACAATGGGCATGATGATAATCAGGTCCATCGGCTGTCCAGTAGCCATTCGCTGCTTCTTTGATCTTGGATTTAACAAGCAACCCTTACTTTTCAGCCTTAGACACTGTGCATTGTAAACTACACAGTGTGATTCAACCTGTCAGAAAAAAACACTCTTTATTACATCCTAATGGTCTTTTTTTCAACATTGTGGGATTTGCACAATTGCTTATTCACATCACAATAATAGTGACTAAATATTTAGTTAAAAATTGCATCAACTGCATGAACCTGCAACCCAAGTAATAGGACTAGCCTATATTCCACAATTTGACCTTAAATTCCACGAAACGAAACAATTACATCTTCCAAATAGGTTGAGCATCTTTCAGAGCAATGAAACTGATGGAATATCATTCATCACTTGTGGACCAACTTTTTTTTTTTTTTTTTTTGAGCCTGAATTGTCTGTAAATCACAATAACCATATACAATCTTCAGAAACCTCAAGAACAATAACAAATCATTGTCACTGTCCCTGTCTCTGTCATTTCTTCAGATGAAGCCTTCCTGAGCAGGACAAAATTACACATTGACTCGCAAAGTTACCTCAAACTGCCATTTGAATGCATTTGGCACCGGGGTTTCGCCAGACCATGACATTATGATTGAATGACTGCGTAATACATCATATAATCCGGTAAAATTATGTTCAATTAGGGGACGCTCAAACGTTTGATGATTAGCATAAGAATAAATAGGCTTTTATTACAACTGAAAAATGCATCTTCATCGGACCATAATGTAGGCTATTCAAAACACACATTTCCCGTATTGCTCGTCCTGAAACAAATCTAACATGTTTAACATTTTGAGCCGATGACCTATTTTTGTCATATCTGCTCCCATGCAAACTGACCACAAAGACTGCGCTGAGAGCATCACGTCTTCTTGAGGCTCTAACACTGATGTTGCCGTAAAAATACAGGGTATTAGTCTAATTGTGACTGCAACATATGAGTTAGACAGTTATATCAGAAAGGCGCAGTAATTGCATTATTAAAAGCTAAAATATTGTAAACAAGACGAACGTGTCACATGCTCCTCTACGTATATGACTACAAAACAGTCGATCCAAAGGCCATTATGTGGAATAAAATAAAACACTAGATACTTTGTTAGGCCTGTGGTTGCTGATCTATCTATCTATCTATAGGCTACTTGAAAGCTGACACATTAACTGGTTAACAGTAAGGAAAGGCCTATTGAGAGACACTGAAAAGTTTTACTTGATTACTCTCAATATGCAGCCACCATTAACTGCTTTAAACAGGCCTGAGGTGACTGCAGATGAGCGTCATCGCTTGGGCAACATTTACAACTTAGTTTCAAAACACTATTAAAAAGAACTGCACGGGAAATGACAACAGACAGGCTGTGCAACAGAGCAAACTGGGGAGTCTGATCGGTACATGCTCCACTGCATGACTGATGTAATGTTGCAAGGTTGGGAGAGAGCATATGAAGTGGGCAGGTTGAGGGGAGGGATGCAAAAGATATCCAAACTTATTGCACCGGGAATAAACGGGCATTTGCGCTGTTCATCACTTTCGTAGGCCTTAACGCACATTTTGACTGGCTCTTGTGATCGCGCGCGGCCAGACTAGGACAAAACACTATCCATATATTTTCAAATGTTGCCGCATGTTGTCTTTGTACTGTATTATTACATCCAGCCGTTTCGGATAATTAGATCTCATTATGACAGGATGTTAGGACTTTGATGCACTCATGTACAAGTGCAAAGTTTAGAGAGTTGACTGTCGCCCTCCACTGCGTTGTGCAATGCCCCCTTTAATGCCCCCTCGCTCGCCAGTATAGCGCCTTTGTTATTAATCGCATGGAATCGCGCCGCCTTACCTTAACGGCCCAAAACTGTTTTCCTATGCCTCTGAACTTGACATATTCATCCAAGTGCAAGGGGGAGCGCCTGTGCCTGTTGTTTTCGTTACCGTCCGATAGTATGATTCAGTGGTGGATTTAACACTGTGAATTTTGGGTTTCTCCCCGCGATCTTCCCTCATCGCCCCAGCAGCTGGAGAGGAAAATCGCGCACGCTGGGTCCTAAAGCCGGCTTCGTTCCTACAGGTGACCAGGCTCCGTAGCCTCTTGCACTGGTACAAGCTACGCTCCCCTTGCTTCCTCCGAGGTCATATCTGTCCAGTGCTCGTGCAGACAGGTAAACAGCCTTAGCTATAAGGTTAGACACGTTTTTTTGGATTGAAAAAAATTCTACGAATTTCATGTGCAAGCATTTGTAAATTTCTCTGATAAAATGCTTGGATATGTGGACCCTTTGTTCGTTTCTTTCTCCATTAGATTTAACATGAAATACACATGTAAGGAACTGCACTGTGGCCTGGACCAACAGGGCCCCAGACTGCCAGGGCCTTGAACTGATATAAAACGGGTACAATAAATGAAGAAATCTGTTCATGGCCTTTATTGCAGCTTTGATGTTATCGTGGAACCGTGGTGCAATGTTTTATACATTATGCGTTCATCTTGTAATTGTAGCTTTATTTATCTTATTTACAGTGTAATTTCTCATTATTTAAACATTTCATCATACATCTGCAACAGGAGGGGCCTTACAAAGATACTTTTTAATGGAACTGTACCTGCTGGTCCTTGAATTGATAGCAGCAATTAAGTAGTGCAGTATTTATTTAGAACTAACAATAGCAGAGATTAAGTTTCAGGGGGAAAAGCAATTAGTGACTAATTGTCAATTGTTGTGTTGTGTGTGTCCTGCACTATCTTAGATGTTTGGGCTGTGGTTGGGAGTGAAACCAAGGAGAAATCTTTGCACATACACAGGCCTGGGGTAGCAGGGTAATTGCTTATTTTTCAGAAACTGAGAGGCGTTGAAGAATTCAAACACTTGAAAGAAATTGCCATGATTGATGATGAGTGATTGTCTCTTGCAGGTTTGTTCACTCTGGTATACCAAGCTTTTTAAAATTTATCCAGTGTCCCTAATTCAACCCTAACCTGGACAAAAGTGCTGTTACATCCCTTGACAAACTCTTCAAACATAAAATCTTGTTTGACACAGATGAGATGAGCCAAAATAACATCAGTCTAAGCTTTCACAAGAATGCAGTAAAATATGGAACAGTGATGAGATTTTAATTAAAAATTGCATCAAGCTTTATGCACTGGTTTTGCCTGAAGCAATGTAATGAAGAGAATATTGAGCTGTTTGCATATTAACCCCACAATGTCACTGGAAAAAATGAATAGTTCATATCTGAATAGTTTGATGTCAACTGAAATTTTCACTAATCCTGAGTAGATAGACAGACAGACAGACAGACAGCTAGATAGATCAGCAACCACAGCCCTAACAAAGTATCTAGTGTTTTATTTTATTCCACATAATGGCCTTTGGATCGACTGTTTTGAAGTCATAATTAAAATTATTATTAAGTAAGAGAAGAAACATTTACAATTGAATGCTATACAACAAAGTTGTCTTCTACTTGGTTCAGGATGATTTTGGTTCCAACATTGGAACCCAAGGCACAAGCAAGTAGCCTAACCAACCATAGCAAGTCACAAAGTGTCAGCTGATAAGAAAACAGAACCAACAACACGTCCAAACAACGACTCTTATTCTCTGTTGAATTCTAGGTGGTGGTTTAATCCACTTGTGTTAACGAGAACAAGACCGGCCAGTTTCATTCTGTCTTCGCACGCTATTCTTGATGTAAGTGGTTCCATAGTGTAGTGGTTATCACGTCTGCTTTACACGCAGAAGGTCCTGGGTTCGAGCCCCAGTGGAACCAAGCGTTTTTACAGCTGTAGACATTTGGTATTCTCAACGACGTAGTGGCATCTTACAGTATCGTAGTGTTTCCTGCTGAGCTGGGGTCAATCAACCAACTAGACCTACGCATTCTGTATCTATGACCGATGCCGATATATGGGAAAGGCTTGTGGAACGCTGATTGCTATAAATAAATAATGTTGTGAATCATTTGGTAGAAAAATTAAGAATTGCAACATCATTAGTTCAACTGTAAATAAAATCGTTTGGTTAGTGGCGGTGTCAGGCAACATACTATCAGCGTACTAGCGTGAAGTCAAAAATAGTGTTTGTGCGACACCTACTGTTAACTGTAAAGCGCTCCGGCTTCACATATTTCTGCTTGATTGACGTTTCTATAAATTTGGTCACCAATTAAAATAGAGTTCATCTTCGCCCAATACTTATAGCTTACACTGAAGAGCATGGTGCTGCAATGCCCAGATTATATTTATAACCAGGGCAAGCACAAACTGATAATATAGGCTATACCATGAATGAGGATTAATTAGGTAAAATGATATTAATTTTGATCTTGATTTTTTTTTACCCATCAAACAACCCTATATTTGAAAATCAGAGCCAAAACTGAAATGTATTCATTTTATTTTATTTTATTTTATTTTATTTTATTTTATTTTATTTTATTTTATTTTATTTTATTTTATTTTATTTGTTTTACTGCACATTGGGAAAAAATACAAAACTATAACAAAGGTAGCCTACCCTTATTTAGGCACTAATATATTTTTAAACTACTTATATGTACTTTTAATGTAGGTAATATGTACCCTTAATGTGTTGAAGTATGATTTAGGGTATATTTGTATTTATCTTTTTTAGTAAGGTGTTTTTACCTTTTTCTCTTTTTGTACCTTCGCCTACCTCGCAGTAACAGCTCTAAAATATGTTATCAGCTGAATATCTCTTTAAAATGATAATTGGGGATAAAAAGGCAAAAAAATCAATAAATAAAAGGAAATTCACTGGTTATGTATCAAGAATATGCATATTGTCTTACATTGCAATACAATTTTCCTTTGACCAGTATTAGTAATAACATAAAAACATAAAACTGATATTCAATATTTTAGAGCCAAAACTGGGTTTGTTCATATGACACCCTAGGATGCCAGAATGTACATTCATTTATAGGCTAAATATGAAGCTTTCTATATATATGTGACAATTTCCAGACAAATCAAATGGCAACCAACAACAAAGTTTTGAGATTTATATGCTATATCCATTTACTCCTCATTAATGTGTGTAATGTAAGATGAAACACCATTTAAAATAATCTAATATATAACTTCTGGAAAGAGGTTGCTCTAATCCACATTTATACATTTACTGCTATGTTGTGATTAATTTGTATCAAATTTCCCCTTTGCATAATGATGAGCAAAGTAACTGCTGAACAGTACACAATCTGCTTTTCATTTGTGGTTTATAAACAATAAATGGAATGACATTGTCCTTACTAAACATATTTACTGAGAACAGTTAATTTGCTTATCATGTCATTGCGATTTTCTTGATTTAATATCAGGATTGGAGCTGTCCAAGGTTCTGAAGGAACATATATTACATGATTTTCAGTGCTAGTAAAAAAAAAAAAAATACCTTTACAGGTTCTTGGTCATTATATCTGTCATAAAATAAAATATCTTAACATAAAAACTATAAGATCTGCTGATTAACTAGAACTATGCAAACTCAGCAAACAAAGCCCTGACTGACTGTTTGAGGTTCACACTCAAATGGCAAAATCAGTTTACAATGTATTAAGAGAACAAGTCAAAATCCTCCTTTTGTTGCAACACTGAATGCATTAGGTGAGATTCTTCTCATTCTTTTTATTTTGTATTTTATTATTATTTTTTTATTTCACAAACAATAATTTATTAATAGAAAGTTCTTGATCAGTCAAGTTGAAAAACAGTAAATAGACACACTATGTACTCTCAACCGTGATGCCATAGCTGGATCTTTGCAAGGTAGAGTTCACCCACATTTCCGCTTAACTTTTGTAGAACAAAATACAGGATTTTTTGGAAAAAGCTCATGCTGCTATTTCAAAACAGTGAAAGTGGATAGGGACCAGAGGCTGTCCGACTGCTAAAAGGGCACAACAGAACCATGAAAGCATTATAAAGAGTTTTTGATTTATGCATTATATTTCATGTCTTCTGAACTAAAAAAAAAGGCTTTGAACAATAGCTTTGAATTGAAAATCTGTGTGTTTTGTATAGTGTACAACAAAAGAAGACCAGATTTGTAAAACATTTGGATAAGTTGATTATTTTTACATTTACTTTTATTCATTTAGCAGATCCAAAGCTAATTACAAATGAGGACAAAAAAAAGGGTTCAAAATTAACAAAAGAGCAACAATATATAAGTGCAAATGACAAGTCTCGGTTAACTTAACACACTACACATAGCAAGGTGTATATATACATACGCCTTGCTATGTGTAGTGTGTTAGGTATATATATATATATATATATATATATATATATATATATATATATATATACCCAACTCAATCCGAGCAGCTGAGTCCTTAGCCATCTTCAAGAATCGGCTTAAAACACATCTCTTCCATCTTTTTTGACCCTCTAACTTTAACACTCACTATTCTAATTCAATTCTTTAAAAAAAGGGAAAACAAGAATTTAACTAATCTTTTTGTATTCTATCTATTTTCTTTTCACTTATTATACAATTATAAAAAAGACCTCTAACACTAGCTTGTTCTATTCTTTTTCTATTCTATCTGTTTTCTTTTTATTTATTATATTATTTAAAAGCTATTGCTATGTGTACTGCATTTAAGCTAACTGAGACTTGTTATAGGACTTGTATATCATTGTTCTCCTGTTGTTTTTGATTGCTTCCATTGTCCTCATTTGTAAGTCGCTTTGGATAAAAGCATCTGCTAAATGACTGTAAATGTAATATATATATATATATATATATATATATATATATATATATATATATATATATATATATATATATTTAGTATATGGTGCAACATGATTTTTAGTTTTTAGTGTTTTTTTTTTTGAGTAATGTATTCCTTTTAAATTATATAAAATAAAATATGTTCAAATTAATTAATTAAAAACAGTTTAAGCTCAAAATCAAGATATAGTGCAACATGTGAAACTTTTATATATCTGCATGGAGAAAAATCCTGAACTTTAATGTACATTTTACATTTCAAATAATAACTATTTCAATTTATAGTTTATTTTATAGAGCTTAGATATTTAGAAAATAAAATTGTCAGTGGATATAAAACATTTCTACTGACATATTGTATGATGATTCTCACTCTTCAGAGAAAATTACTCTTGTTATGTTTTTATTAAAACGTTCTTAACATAAACTATGAAGGATGTTTAAAGCAATTCTGCTTCAACTGCTGATATCAATGTATTTAGTGTCTTTTTTAAATTAAAGAATGTTGACATAAAATCAAAAGTTATTTTGTTGCACTGCACTGAAATCTATTACAACATTCAAGACCTGCATATATTGGGAAAATTTACTTCACAAGATGTTTTAAGGAAATGTGAAAAATTGCAGATTAATTGAATTAATGTCAGTGTTGCTAAACCCCAACCAGGCAGTACATTGACAATATTTTATGAATAAAATAAAAATGATTGTTAGCTTTACCAAGTGTATATTTCTTTAATTTTATTGTTTATTTCCCATTGTTGGTTGTTTATAATATAATGTTATATAATCATGCTGTGCATTTATAATATACACTAAATGCAGGATAAAGCACGACTTCGGACTCTTATTTTGAAATATCGGTCGTGTGGCGCCATCTATATTTTACTACATGGTAACTGGCTTCTCGTCGCTCTTCGGTGGTCTCTTATCGTGTTATCCGTGACTTTATCAACGAATATATGGCTAATTTAGCCATGGCTGCGGCAGCTGCAGCTGCTAGAGACCCTGCGGTGGACCGCTCGTTACGATCGGTGTTCGGTATGTATGAACAGACCGGTTTAGTTTGTTTCTTGCGTCTACTATTCATTAGTTTCGTTAGCTGCTAAGCTAAACCTCACTCACTTACAGTTAAGTCACAACTAAAACTCCGGAATACGATCATGTAACACCTTATTTCAAAGTGTATTGTTTAATAGACTTCCAAAGTATTATTTTAGGTATTATTATTTGCAAATCATGCATAGATGTTCACGTATAAACAATCATTAGGTCTAGAACTACGGCATGTAACTGTTACTGATGCAGTTGTGAAAGTAAACAGATGCTGTAACTGTTACTGTAGAACAGTTTTCAACATGTTCCTTGTTTCCCTTAATGTTTGTATTTTGGTAACAGTTGGAAACATCCCATATGAAGCCACAGAGGAGCAGCTGAAAGACATCTTCTCAGAGGTTGGACTTGTCGTTAGTTTTAGGTATGTACAATAATGCCTCAAATAACATGTTGTGGTAACTAAGAGGAAACATGGTGTTGATCAGGGGGAAAAAAAAAACTTCTTGCAGGTTGGTGTATGACAGAGAAACCGGTAAGCCAAAGGGATATGGCTTCTGTGAGTACCAGGATCAGGAGACGGCGCTCAGTGCCATGCGTAACCTGAATGGCAGAGAGTTCAGCGGCAGAGCTCTCCGTGTCGACAACGCTGCTAGTGAGAAGAATAAAGAGGAACTCAAAAGTAAGTTTGAGTTTTGATGTCTAATATTCTATCCAAAAGGAGAAATCTTGTGCACTAGAAATGGCTATTTTGATTGACCTGCATGATTGTTTCCACAGGTCTGGGCACTGGCGCTCCAATTCTTGAGTCCCCTTACGGAGACGGCTGCACGCCAGAAGAAGCTCCGGAGTCCATCAGCAGGGCAGTAGCCAGCCTGCCTCCTGAACAGATGTTTGAGCTAATGAAACAGATGAAAGTGAGTGTAGGAAAGTGGCCTGTTCAATTTAAATTTAAGACTGACATTTCAGATAAAGGGGGTTACCTGGAGAAACCAAGTTACTTAAAGGATTAGTTCTCCCAAAAATAAATTGGTCATCATTTGCTCACCTTTATGTTGTTCCAGATTCATAGATGAACTTTTGTTAATCTCCGAGTCACAAATATTTGAATGAAACCTGAGAGATTTTGGTTCCTTCATTGAAAGTCCATTCATCCGTAACTTAACGCTCCAAAAAGTTTGTTGAAGACATTGTAGAATAAATATTTGGATTCTGTGTTGATTAATAGATATGTGATTAAAACTTGAAATTATATATTTTTATAATAAAAAGCGATCGTTTCTTTTCAGAAAGCTTTGATTAAACCTCTTGATTCATATGGATTGATTGTATAGTGTCTTCATTAATGTTTGAAGTGTGAGGGTTATGGACTTTTAATGGAGAGAGAGAATACTCTTGCATTTCATTAAAAATGATTTGTTAAAAATATATCTTGATTTATGTTTGGAAGATAAGCTGAAATATTACAGATTAATTAAGTGCAAATAAATGATGACATTTTCTGTTTTGGGGTGAATTATACCTTTAATTGATTGCAATTCTATTGATCCAAGAAATTGATATTTGAAATGAATGTTATTTGAAGCTTTGTGAATCTGAAAATGTGATTGTATGATGTATCGTCCTGTTCTTGCTCGTACAGCTGTGTGTGCAGAACAGTCCCCAGGAGGCCAGGAACATGCTCCTGCAGAACCCTCAGCTCGCTTACGCCCTGCTGCAGGCTCAGGTGGTCATGAGGATTGTGGACCCTGAAATCGCTCTGGTAGGATCATGAAATACCTCTAAAGGAATGCACTACTTAGACAAATTGAAAGCTTTTTGGCACATGGATTGTAAAGACTGAGAATATTTTATTAATCTCCTTCAATAAGTATTGTTGTAAATATCAAGGATAGTGACAATGTTTTAAACCAGTTGTTTAATATGTGACATTAAACCATATAAATATAATCAAATGAATAATCATACCTCATTCTCACAGAAAATGCTTCACCGTCCAGCCGTGGTTCAGCCCATAAACCCAAGTCCTCAGCCTGGAGCGGTACCTAACCAGCCCCTCCCTCAGCCCAATGTACCTGTCTCTCAGTCTCAACCAATGGTTAGTATTACTCCGAGATGCATTAAATAGCATGATCCTTTAAATAGTATGATCCACATGATCCTTCAGAAATAACTCTTAATATGCTGAACTGGTGCTCAAGAAACATTTCTTATCAATGTTAAACTGTTTTGCTGCTTCAAATGTTAATAAGAAATATATTTACTGTCATTTTTTATCAATTTAATGCAAAATTGATACAAATCCTAGCAAAATAAAAATATTAATTTCTTAACAAAATCTTGCTGACCTCAAGCTTTTGAATGGTAGTGTATTTTTTTTTTTATTTTTTTTTTTTTAATTGACAAGTTTTCATGAAGTTTACTTAATATCCAGAAATGAGTTGGCATATACTGTTAACAGTATATATAACAGTTTAAGTAAAACCCAATAAATGGACTTTGCGTGTAAAATGTAGTTTGGTTTTCATAATTACACGATAGTTCTCAGCATTTGGTAAAATCTTTTTTTGTCTCATTGTTAGAGGTGCACTGTAGTTAGGCTCAGTTGGGATCATGGACAGTCGAGCTGTTCTCCTCGATCATGGCACTAATGAGTAATCTTTTGGTCCTGTGACTCACAGCCAGGTATGCATGTGAACGGAGCCCCTCAGATGATGCAGCCTCCACAAATGGGGGGTGGGGTACCCGGACCAATGCCAGGACAGGGACCCATGGGACCAGCTGGTGAGCTCAGTTGTCCTTGGATTACTTTGGTGCTTGTGTATCTGTGTGTGTAGCCATAGTGGTTTACCTCCGGTCTCTCCCTCTACAGGTGGGATGCAGCCTCAGATAGGGATCCCTCCAGGAGGCCCTGTGCCCATGGATAGAGGACCAGGTATTCATTTTAGGCATTCATAATTCTTTGCTTTATGCATTTGTTTCCCACTAGAAGCATTTGGTTTTTCAGCAATATATTTTTTAAGTATTTGCTTAGAATTTAGAAGTAGTATCATTGTTTTATATCATATACAGTAGGATTTTACAAGTCATTGTGAGAAAATTATGATATGATTTCTTGCCACTTCCTTAACACCTTTACCAAATTTGTCCACAAGTGAGCAGTATTGGCCAACAAGTCTGCTGCACTAAAAATGGTTTTTATATAGTGATTTCATTTTCATTCACTCCTCTTCAAGCTGTAGTGTGTCATTTCTACATCAATAGTGTCACCTAGTAGAATTTCATAAACCGTTTTCTCAAACATTAAGTTGAGTCAGTGTTGTTGTGTCTGGATACTCAACCATAAATATTTTGATGGCACTATAGTGAGTAAGATCAGGAAAAATTACATACTTCACCTTAACTATTTTGGATTCTTTTTTTCTTTTCTTAAAAAAATAAAATAAAATAAAAATAATAAGCGTTAAATAGAAAAAGTGTTTAAATAATGTAATTTAAGTTAATGTAAGTTTAATGTAATTTTTCGCAATATTACTGTTTTTACTGTAGTTTTGATCAAATAGATTTAAGCTTTAGTGAGCATAAGAGACTTGTTTCAAAAACAGTAGAAAATCTTACTGACCCCAAACTTCCATGTATATACTTTTGCTTTTATATTTAGTTTTATGTAGTGGTACATTTATATACTTTATATAGGACACTTTGATTCCTGGATATTTGTATCTGCATTAGCCAATTAAAAACCCATATCGACCACTACTCTAGTGCATGTCCATTAAGATCAGTACAATCATCCCTGGGTAACATCAGTAAGTGTGCCGTCTCAGTTTTCTCTCCTGTTCTCTTCACTTAATGCTGACCCAGGAAACCTTCAGGACTCTCCTGTGGGAGCCGCTGGGCAAGCTGCCATCGAGCGGCCTCAAGGTATCATGGGTATAACTCTGGTCTGTTCAGAACAGGCCTGTCATGAGTCTCACCTGCTCATGGTCTTACCCCTACGTTTACCTTTTGTAGTGTACTTCTTATCTTTGCATACCCCAAAACATCACACCTGAACCATTTGAAGGCAGAACACAGTTTGCAACGAACAAAGTGGAACAAAGTTTACTTCAAATAGAGAGTGCAAAGTACCACGCTGATGTCTAGAGGGAATAGTGAAACTGCTCAAACAAATGACCGCATCATACCTGCGAAGTGGTTTGATAGTATAACCTCATTATTCATGTTCTTTGTTAGCAGTTTTGAAATGTTTGTGTAATGCACCTTGAGACTAGTTTTTTCATTAATTGTAATTCTATAGCCAGTTCTTTTTTTTTGATGCTTATTAAATTGGCAAAGCATGCAAATTTAAAAAAAAAATCAGTTTTCATGTAATTGTTTTTTGTTTTCACAGTGCCGATAGTAGACCCACGTGCTTCAATGCGAGGGGCCCCTCAAGGCCCTCCAGGGATCCCACCCAGAGGCCTTCTTGGCGATGGTCCGAACGACCCACGAGGTGGATCACTGGTCAATGTCACTGGAGAAATGGTGGAGCCTGGGTAATGTATATTAAAAACTTTGATGAAATGACATTTAGGTCATCACATCTGATCTTAAATTATTAAATTAGTCTCATAAATATTTTTAGGAAGCTTGACTAATCTTTTCCTTTAGGCAATTGTGATGAACTCCGTAAAGGCTGATACAAAATGTTAAACCATGTAGAACCATTATACAAAATATGTTTAAATGGGATAGTTCAGCCAAAAAGAAAATTACCCCATGATTTACTCCCCTTCAAGCCAACCTAGGTGTATATGACTTTCTTCTTTCATATGAATACAATGGGAGTTATATTCAAAAATAGCCTGGCTCTACCAAGCTTTATAATGGTAGTGAATGGCTGTTTAGATTCAGTAGTGTAATAGAAGTCCAATAAAGAGCCTCCATCCATCCATCCATCCATCATAAAAAGTGCTCCACAAGTTGCCATATTTAAAACTTTATAAACCGTAATCTCTAGCTTCCGCTAACTGTCATATGTGCATTTATTAGTGGCAGTCCGGAAAGTTAATTGAAATGGAAATCTTTTGTAACATTATAAATGTTTTATGGTCACGTTTGATCAATTTAATGCATTGGCAAAAAGGGGAAAAAAAGTCCAAACTTTTGAATGGTTTTGTACATCAGGCTTCCATCGCAATTTATTGATCACTAAATAATTTTTTTTTTTTTTTTTACTTGAAGGCATGGTTACATTGGAGGCCCTCCACAACATCAGGGGCCGCCCATGCATATGGCTCCCCCAGACATGCGTGGCCCTCATGACATGAGAGGGGGACCCATGATGGGGGAACCTAGAGGGCCTATGATGGAGCAGCGGGGTCCACCCATGGAGGCTAGAGGTACTTAAAGATGTTTCAACTCAAGTTATTTGTTGGCTTGGATAACTGTATGGACCCCTTTCACAGACTGTGATGATACATTTCAGTGGTCATCAGCATTGTAAATCCTGCAAAGTTTTTCTTTTCTTTCCTTTTTTCTTTGATCAATCGCTCTCCTTTTTTTCTGTTCTCTTCTGAAAGTCGTGAAAACACGATCATGGAGTATTTCTTTTACTATTTGAGCAAATGAGAATGCAAATAAAACATATTTGATGTAGTCTCCCAAAGTTTACCCAACTATGATGACTTTGCTTCTGAGAAACTCACAAATGTGAAAAAGCTCTATTACCGGTTTTACTTCTTTCTGAAATAACTCTGTTTGAAGGATAATCTTACAGATAAGATTTTTTTTTTTTTACATTTCCTAAGGTCGTGATCCAAGAGCTGTTGATGCTCGGGGTCCGATATCTGGCCAGAGGGTTCCTGTGGCTGGTGGAATGCAGGGTCCTCCCCCCCACGGCATGGGACAAAGTGCTCCTCCATCAGCAAGACCAGTAAGATTTCCAGACTCCTGTAGATTTGCCTTTTTTATTAATTTTTTTATTTTTTTAACCAGGCTTTTCGGACCCTCTAAATTTGATCATCCCATTGTAAAGTGACCCTTTTACTGAAATATATAGGCAGCTGTCTAAAAATCCTAAATGTGATATTTAAGGAAAGCAGGTTTGCAGATTTTAAATTAGCTTTTTAATTCGTTTTGTCTTTTATTAAGTTATTAAAAATGGTCTTGAAATGTTTACCATGTATTAAGTTATGTGCTTTGTTTCCTATTTAATATTAGAATATAAGAGAACATTTTCTATCCTACTCAGATTTATTTCTGTGGCAAAAAAACATCTATCATGTACACTAATAATCAGGGACGGTGGGAAGGTTTAAAATTATTTTATTTGTTGGAATTTACAGAATTTTTTTTGAAATCAATAGACCGCAGTCAATTTTGAGAAAAATTTGAGTTGGTTTTCTGAAGTTTCCAAAGCAAGATCACCTAGCAACATTTTATCTTTCCCCCACTTATTTTCTTAACCCACAAGTTATGATCAGGTCATTTTGACCCAGAGAGGATTTTCTTTCTCCTGAAAATGTTAGTAAATGTTATTGCATTGGACTAAAATTTACTGACTTTGCTCACACATACAGCATAACTACTTCCTCCAAAAATGTTATACTTTATTTTATTTTTTTTTTGCACCTTTTTACACAGTTACAAAATTGACCAGCCTACAAAAAATTCCTTATGAATCTCTTGTTGTGCTATATTATCACCAAAAAAGGCATTCAATCCTTTTCTCAACTTTTTCTCTTTCAATTAGGACTTTTTAAAATGAATTTTTGAAACTTATCGATCATAGGCCTCATTAATCTGGTATATCTTTACGACTATACCAAACTTGTGCTGAGGGGAGGCAACAGTCATCAAGAAATGAGCAGAGGAAAGGGTAGACCTCAGTGGTGTCAAAAGTATTGACATTCATTACTTGAGTAGAAGTATAGATACTAGGGTTTAAAAAGACTTTTGTAGAAGTTGAAGTATCAACTCAAGCTTTTTACTCAAGTAAAAGTGTAAAAGTACTGGTTTAAAAAACTACTTAAAGTATAAAAGTAAAAGTAATGTAAGGGAAAAAAATGCCATTAAGAACAAAAGCTTAGGCCGCGCCACATGGGCCTACTGTGCACTACCCCACCTCCTCAAAAAAACATTATTCTAAAAGCCATAGGCCATAATGACTATAATGTTATATTAAAATGTTCATGTTGAAAAATTTGGGATGCACTAGGCTACCTGTTTCAGCCGCATATATGCCCATTGAAAATGAATGTACTTTAGTACAATGCAAATACATTAAAGAACTAGAGATATGATGACTAGTTGCCTAGGGTGACCATATGAGCCATTTTCCCAAGACGCGTCCTTGCCAGAATTTCTATATTGCCTAAAACATCCAAAGTAGATTGACCAATAACATGCAGGTATGTTACATAATCAACCAATCGTGGCGTGTGATAAGGTGAGATCTACAGAGAACGATCAGAGTAACGCAAATACACGTACATGTTAGGTGTATGTTCGTTCATTCAACTTGAAGCATCGCTGCACACCAATCATTGTATGACACCAAAGTACCAAGAGAGTGGTTTTAATGCATAAGGAGCCGTCTGCTCTGCTCTCTATAGCTCTTATGAATGCCATACAATGATCGATCTGCAAAGCACAAACAGCCAAAATCTGGATATTTTAGGCAATATAAAAATCCTGGTAAGGACGTGTCCTGGGAAAATTGCTCATATGGTCACCCTATAGTTGCCTATAAGTATTGTTATGGTGCAAAAAGTCAAACTTCAGAGGCATGTCATCAATAACCTTTAATGGAATGTAAATGTACATCCAAGTTTAGCTGCAGGAATCTGCAAGGGCAATGGACAAGAACATTGGTGGAGGCTAAAAAACAATTAGCCTTGTATGGTTGTCTATATACAATAAAGATTATAGTGCTGTCAAAATTAATGATTAATCCAAGTGATTAATCAAAAACTAAAAATGAAAAATAACTCATAATCCTGGAGTGAGAGTAAATATGGTGTGGGGAGTGTTAAAAGTCGATTTTGCTTATTTTTTGGCTAGTTATATGCTGCTTTCTCATTCACTGTAAAACTTGGAGCTTCAGTGTTTCACAATCATTGTAAATATTAGGTGTGGATGTGGACTTCCTCATACTTTCACAAGTGAGACTATTCATGAGAATTACATAGAATTTCAATGTCTTATTCACCAACCACCTGCAATCCATCTTAATCTTGCAGAAATTGCCTTCCTCCCAAGCATTTTTCATCTCTGATTGGTCTGAGGTTGAGCGTTTTTCCCCTTTGTACACTTTCATCACTTTGTACGCTTTAACTGTCTGTCCCACAATCCTCTAGGGCAGTTGTTTCAAATCTTTTTTCCAAGGGACCCCTATTTTAACATTCAAAATATTTAATGATTGTAAATATGTTAAGTTTTTAATAATTGCAACAACAGTGATAAAATAACGGCATTAACATTGATTGGCTGGGTTTTAAATTTAAAACATAGCATTATCTAATTTTGACAAAAAAATAGTTTATAAAATGATAAAGCTCTCATTTCAGACTTAAAACTATTTTTAAGAAAAGGGATGAGTCAAAATGCTGAATGTTTATAGCTATTTTATCTGCTTTCTTAATAATTCTTGAGACTTTATTATGCAAAATGTTTAGATTTTTTGAATGCGCATTAGCTTATTTTCTCCTGATACCTTCTTGATTGATAGCTTCTTGTATTTGCTATGTCCAGGGTGTGTGTTTCTGGGGGGGGGGGGTAACGAGTTACAGAGTTGGTATAGCCTACTTATCACAACATTGTCAATCGCGTCGTCAATCGCAAACGATAATTTATTAAAACGTCTCGCTACCGAACTACCTACAGTAGCTTAATTTGTGGAGGACGAAGAGAAAGCACCCATTTGGTAAATGAGCCAGTGAGAAATAATCCAGTGCCATTTCGATACTTTTAAAACGGTACCGGTGCCTAAACGGTGCCTGAACCGATACTTTTAAAAAAAGACCCACAAAAAAACTACGGATAACATTAAAGAACATTACAAATATTTAAAATAAATACATAGCTTTCACCTTGGATGCTCTAATTTCCCAAGTTGTGCTCAATCTAAGGCCTAAAGCTAATAAATGTATTTCATAATCTGGGTCATTACTTAATACAAAAACCACACATAATGTTTCGACTGTATCTCTGTCACTCACTCTGATATTTAGTTAAGATGAGTGCTGTCTGTCACTGTCTTTAATCAGTTCTGTGAATGACTGTATGCTCATTCTTTATAAAGTAGCAACAATGTCGTTTGTAAAGTAGAGTACTGTGCAAAAGTCTTAGGCACATTAGTATTTTCACCCCAAAAAAGGGTTTTAAGCCAGTTATTTATATCTTTTGCTGTAGTGTGTCAGTAGGAAATATCAGTTTGCCATTAATTTTATTAATAATCTAGTGCGATTTTGAATGCACAAGCAGTCTGACAACGGCGAAATGAATGTTTGGAAATGTAAACTGATATTTTATACTGAAACAGCAAAGTATATAAATAACTGGCCGAACACCATTCTTTAGTGAAAATACTAACGTGCCCAAGACTTTTGCACAGTAGCTGGTGTATGTATGAAGTACGTACGATTAAATTAAGTAGGCATATATTTAAATAAGTGTTAAGTGTTCGTTCATATGTGTTAAGGGCTAGATTTTCGCTGGAGGAAACAGCTGTTTAGTGATGAGCGGTGAACGCAGCGAAAACTTTACAGAATATGAGAAACCGACTGCTCCCTCGTGACCTTTTGTAAACTGCATTTATGACAAAGAACTGCACAGATACGGATATTCTAACAATCTTTCGATAAACACATACCTTGTGTCCTCTGTGTTTGTTTCCGCTCGCGCTGCTCCGCCGCGGTCTGCGGATTGAAGAGCGCGCTGAAAGACGGAGAGGAGACCGGTCTGACGCCGGTTTCATATGAAACTGAAGGGGAATGACTCTGAGGCGATCACAAATTTGTATACAGTTTATGGAGCTAAATGCTACAGCCCCGCTAAAAAAGCCTAGCGATGCCCGTGCTTCTTGTGTACATTTCGGAGAACCAGGACAAACATTTCAATCGATCGCTCAGGCATTTAAAAGGCACCGAAATCTGCTTCCTCTTATTCAGTTAGGTGCATACCGGTTCCATACCCAACCTTACTTTTAAGAAATATATTTTTTGATAAACGAACCCAAAACTGGCTATGTCCTGGCTGGAGTGTGATGTGTTTTGTGTCTTGTGCAGGTGCGATGGATCGCGTACAAACCAATAGAGTGTCGGAATGGTATCTGTTTAAATACTTCTCATCCAACCACAATCGGTACAATGAAAACAAGCCGAAATGAAATAGCAGTAACGAAGCTATTTTTAAAATGTAAGGAGTAGAAAGTACAGATACTTGCGTGAAAATGTAAGGAGTAGAAGTAAAAAGTCGGCTAAAAAATAATTACTCAAGTAAAGTATAGATACCCCAAATTTCTACTTAAGTAATGTAACGAAGTATTTGTACTTCGTTACTTGACACCTCTGGTAGACCTCTCAGAAAACATGCAAATAAAGATAATTTTAGAAGTTTAATTACTATTTAGAATATTTAGGATGCTTAACTCGTGAACCTCAAATTCAAAGAAAATGAACATTTCTCCCTTTTTTTTTTTCTTCCTGTAGCTCAAAATTAGCCAATGCACATTCCGACTCTAAAATAAAAAAGCAGTCATTTTAAAATTGTATATGTATTTTAGATTCCACTGTTGTCACAGCTGATTTTTAGATCCTTCAGAAAGCATTTTAATATACTGACTTGCTGCTCAATTTATTATAACTCACGATTGGGGGGAAAAAGCTGTGCTGCTGAAACTTTCTTACATTTCTTTAAAAATTATTTGATTAATATAAAAAAGGATTGATTATTTCTTTTGTAACAATGCCAATGTCTTTGTAACTTTTAATTAATTGAGTGTCTTGTCGGATAAAAGAATACTCTTGAACAGCTTCCACTGCAAATATTGAGAAATAAGGAAATCTTTTCCCCCCAAAAAAACTATATGCATATTTGTAATATCTTTCAGCAAAAACACTTATTTTCTCTCGATTTGTCCTGTTTGTACGGCCCTATCTCAGAGAACACTATTTAGCTTGCAGTATTTAATTTAAATGTCCTCATGTTTTAATCCCATTTATGTCTTTTAACAGGGTCCTACATCAGATGTCTCATCACAAGACCATGAGAAAGTGAGTGTCTTTTTTCCCTACAGTGACCAGTTTTTCCAGAATAACCAGTTACGTTGATTTAAATGTTGACGGGGTTATGTCACTCTTATTAATTTGAATCTTTCGCGATGTAATCATGCGTATGTTTTGTAGATGCTAATCTCTATGCTGTTTCCACATTCCCAGGCTGCCTTGATTATGCAGGTCCTGCAGCTGACCCCAGAACAGATCGCTATGCTGCCACCAGAACAGAGACAGAGTATCCTGATACTGAAGGAGCAGATTCAGAAGACGGCAGGCGCACCCTGAAGACTCATCTTGTGACGCAAGTTATTTTCTTTCTTTTGCATCCATCCTAAAACTGTTTATGTTAATAACAGGCTCTGCAACAAAGCGTTTTTCTTGTGTAACAATGATAATTTTGGGTTAGTGCATGTCTGAAAAATCTGACTCTACAACTTTGTGATTGCAGGAAGATCTGTATCTGATCAGACAACCATCCCTGGCTTCTTTTGTATTGGTCTGGAGGTCATCCACATTTGTAACTTGTTTTTGTTTTCTAGCTAGTTTTTCATTTTAAGTGACGCCAGTTGTATATGAATAATAGTAGATCACAACTTACTGCTCATGAAAAAATAAACAACTGGAATTATTTTCTAAACTGAATATTTCCTGCCTTCGTAATTTATTACAAAAACTGTTTAGAAAAGACATTATATATAATGCACAGTATTCATTTGTCTTAAATGATAAAGTCGGTTTGATTCTTCAAAGGTAAAAAAAAACAGTAATTAACCATGTTACATGTTAGAGCAGATGTGGTTTTATAGAAAAACAGCTTTTCCTTTTTCACCTTTTACAAAGAGGTGAGATTCTGAAATCCTTTTCAGCAACTCCTTGCAATGCTAGTTTTAGAGCACTTATTTACACAAGGAAGCACTTATAAAAACACAATACATTCTGGTGTATGTCTGATTTCCTTGCTAACCAGGAAATTGGAAAGCCAAACCTTGAAAAAAATACAATGAGCAGACTTTTGACACCGAATTAGTCTCTTCCAGGATGAAGGGTGTCATTTTCTTGTAACAGCAATGCAGAATCATTTAGATGTAAAGATTCAAGAAATGACAAAGCATGATACTGCTGAAGAGCACAATCCCAAGTGCACAAATGAGGTTTCCTGTGAAAAAGTTCCTCAGAAGTTCTCTTTGTTAAAGTAAAACTTGGTTTTCCGTGGATCTACGTCTGAGTATTTCACACATTTCTTCTCCAAGTCCTTTGCTAAGGCTTGTGGGCCACACAAGAAAGTTCCAACCACAGACCTGTGCATATTTAAAATAAACTTTTAGTGCTGGGTTGTTTTTATCACATGTGGGAATCAGTTACATCATGAAAAGTTTCGCAACTTACGATGGGTTCTCTTGCCGAATTTGTTCAAATTCTCTATCCCAGTTCGGCCGGCCATAACCAGTCTTTTGTTTTAGACCGGTGATGATATCTCGATCTTTATCGAAATGCACCATTGCATGGTTAACCTACAAATACAAGATTAGATGTTCTGTGATTTATGCACATTAGGTCAACTTGCTTTTCAGATCACAACAGTTTTATTGCACGTACATGACTCTGGTCCCATCCTGTGAGGTAGAGCTTATATGTGAGGAAGTCCCTCATTCCTCGTTCCTCCATGTCTTTCTCAAGGACCTGTAGGAGATCTGCAAACCACTCAAAGGCATATGTCTCTCTACACAGCCAGTAGAAGTAAATCTAAACAGAAAAGTTAGACATTAAGAGGAAACAGAGTTTCAAGGAATCCCAGACTTTGTCTAAATCTAAGACATGAACGCAAATATTTGTAATTTTACAGTAACAACAAGAGTGATTGTACTCAACCTTTGCAAACGACTTAATTATTTTTGTCCCACATGTTCTTACCCTCTTTGTTCGTAGTTTGGGGTCAGAGTCTTTAAACTTGTACCAAATCGACTTCAGGATAGAGGCAAATGGGGTCACTCCAATCCCAGCACCCACCAACATGCTGACTTCATAATCAAATACATCCTCACTCGCAGTTCCAAACGGGCCATCCACAGCCATCCTGATGCAAAAATAAAATATTTTTTGGGTATATTACTGATCCTGTGTGTCATTTTCCATATTTTAAAATATCCTTTCCTTAAGCTGAAATTAAGAACTGCAGCCTGAAGAATACATGAATTTGTAATGCCCTGCACACTTAAAAGTAAAAGTTTTTTACTGGCATCTATGGTTCCATTAAGAACCATAATTACAAAGAACCATCATACTATGACATTTGTTTTATTTTAAGAACACACTCCCCTTAAGAAGGGTGTTGCAGCAATTCCATAAAAGAACCACTTTGGGTTCCCAAAGAACCTTTCAATGAACAGTTCTTAAAAGAATTGTACTATTATTATTATTGTGAAGAACATTTAAATTATTTTCCACTATAAAGAACCTTTTGTGAAATGGAAAGATTCCATGAATGTTAAAGCTTCTTCATGGAACTATAAATTGCTATAAAGAACCTTTATTTTTAAGACTGCATTTCACTGAAAGCTTGCTTTGGAACCCCAAATGGTTCTTCTATAGAACTGCTGTGAAAAACTCCTTTTGGAATCTTTATTTTCCGAGAATAAGTAAAATGGCAAAAAGTACATACTTAGGTCCTTGCCCACCCTCTGGTAGGTTTTCGACCATCTTGATGAGCTTTTCAGTCCAATCTCCAACTAAGCGGATGTGCACACTAAAGAAGTCCTCTTCTGGGGCTGAAGTCATGGTAAATGGGTGCCACTCAAGCTGTGAGATGGCTGGACAGTTGAGGAACACATACTGGCCGACTTCCATCTTGAATCCAGGCTTCATCAGCTGTAGTTCCAACACCTTGGATGGGTGGATTACAATCTAAAATGCAAGAATGGAAACAATGTGTCATTACAGAACAACTGTACTGGGGTTTAGATGAACAATGTAGTCCATGAAGACTCACCTTCCTATAACTGACAGACTGCATGTAGCGAATAAACCGTAGCAGCCGCTCACAAAGATAAATTATCATTGGTCCAATTACCCACATCCAGGTCTGCAACAGAGGATTCAGCAAATAGAAATCGGTAAGCACTCAAATAAATCAGTCACAGCCTGTGTAATTGTAAATTTGACAACTTTTACCTGAGGAAACCCTCCTGCAAACTGTGGAACTGGACATTTATCAATTTCCCCCCAGCTCTCTGGCTGATCTTCGCAGAAGGAATTATCGTGAGGTGGATTGGTCACTTGCTGACTTCGCACAATACGTCTGGACAGAAGCCAAACAGAATATTTTAATTAATCTTATTCTCCTAGAAGTCTGTTTTTTTTTTAAATTAGACTCACCCAGATAAACAGATCTTACCCTGCACCATGGAAAACTAAGCCAGCAAAGAAAACGATGAAGAGGTGATGTGTGTACCAAAAGACCTCAAAATAGTTTCTGCGAATGACTTCCACTGATGAAGTGATCATGAGGATGAGGGCAAGAGTTATGACGACTCCTGTGAGACCTGCAATAGTGGTGAATACTAAAATCGTTGGAGTCTGGAGTACAAGGAAACAAGTTTAGAGCAGGTATATCATACCTTCAGAAGCAACATAGTATAGAGCTCATTTGTAAACTACCATTCAAGTTTGAGGTAAGAAAGATTCTAAAAGTAATAATTAAATGCGAGCAAAAATACTCACTGACCCCAAACCATTGAATGACGGTGTACTGTATATAAAACCAAAATTACAAGAAAATGTAAAAATCTTAATTAAAGCCATTAAAAGTTTAGTAACTCACAGTAGAATTGGAGCGAATGGGATTCAAGTAAGTGGTGTTTAATTCACGAGAGTCATCGAGCATGGACAGTTTATTGGCAAGGGGCCCATATCGACCTTGGAAACTGTTTGTGTACCACTCCGCGTTAAACAAATGAGCAACAGTGTGAACCGCTGCATTAAAGAAGGATTTCATATGGTCAAAATCGGACATTGTGTCAATGAAAGAAATGTTACAACAATTCTAATTATTGTTTACTTGCAAATATATTCTGTAACTGTGGGGTCTATTGTTAAGCAAATTATTAGTCAGAAATGTAAAATGTAAGAAAATGTAAGCTCTGTATGATTTCTATATTCATGCAGAGGCCTTTGGGTACCTTCATGTTGAAGACTCTTTCTCTAACCCATTTAATGGAATTTGAAAATACAGCATTTTGGACCAACAGCATCTTTGGATGCTTCTCTAAAGTTCTTTTTTAACTTTTCTCTTAGAATTATGCTTTCTCTGTCTTTTTTTCATTGACGTCGTAACATTAAAAAAAAAAAAAATCCTGATAGATTAAATAGATTTCAAATCTTTATTCAGACCCAAACACGTTAAATACAATAATCCATTTCTTACTAATCTTTGAAACTTGATCAATGTTTATCCAGATTTTTTTTTCCAAGAAGAGTAACACTTTCTGCAATGCTAGTATTAAGAATGAAATACCTAGCCTACGGCTAAAACTGTGAATGAGAACGTTTGATTAAATATAGTACACTATTGCATGTTTACTACCGGTATATTGAATTGCATATTTAATGTTTTACAATAGCTACTGCACATGCAAGCCCTTTCCTGTAAAACTGTAGCCTATCATTCAGGTGCAAGCTTAATTAAGCTTAAACTGTGATGTGCAGAAATGCTTCCTCTTAATTTTTCAAAGAACACTTTTACCTGTCATAAGGGCAATCATGTAAGCAACCAGCTTGTGGAAAGTCAGATTTTTGTCCAGCTGTTTCCTCATTGTTCTGCCACAGCACTGAAACATACAGGAGAGCAAATTACTTACAAAGGTTCACATATACTCTCTCAGACACAAATGTGCAAGTGTGCAGCAACTCACTATGAGGGAGCCGCGGAGCAGAGAGAGCAGGTTTCGGCACACTGGTAACAGTATCAGCATGCAGTTGAAGTTGAGTACAGCAGCTGGAGCTCTGGCCCAACATAATGCAGACTGAAAGAAACAGTATTACATTCACTTTCACTGTGTTAACTCTGCTTATCTCTCTTTTTACTAAATGAAACCTAACTTTGAATGTCATAAATAAAACATCTCCTTCCTTAGGTGCCTTCTTTTGTCTTAGCCAGTGCATTGCAAAATGCCTACATATTTTTTTATGCTATTACTTACCCCTAAAAGTTCGCGAGTGTACTCAAATTGCGGTCCCAGGTCATAGAGTAAGTAGTAGTAGACAAACAGAAAGATGTTGATGCCCATCCACACCACCTACAAATACAGACACATCAATATCTTACAAATAATGGACAAATATGACTTATTTTAACTTAAGTTTTATAGCAAACTGTATTGGCCGATTTTATTTATCAGAAATAGTCAGCAAAATAATCTGGTCTCTTACCAAGATGAAGGCACTGAGCCCTTGATTGATAACCCAGTTGCTCATCTTCACTCTCTAGTGCTGCAGAAATGAATGAACAACACTGCTAAGATGAGCGCTGTATTCTTCACCTGTCCTGTTCCTCGACTCCGCCCTCTACTGTCGTCATCGACAAGGAAGCGGGTTGTGAAAATATGATTTGTTGATGTTGCATGTATGACGGAAGTCCCGGAAAGAAGCAATCTGAACGATTTTAATGTTAAAAAGCGTGTCCTGGTATGTTTGACTGGAAACTACGCATTAATTTGAACGATGGGCTTGGGCGTATCTACTGATATATATATATATAATACGCTATATAATTTTTTTCTTTTCTTTTTGCTACGCCCATAATGTATGATTGCAGAAAATACACACACACATACGTTTGTATTGAACATGGAGCAAGAGAGTTTGTGTGAAAATAAATCATACAAGTGATTTATTTGGTTTAAAAATCTTATAAAAATATGAGGTTACGAGGTCAAGCGGTTTGCAAAGTTTTATAGCCTACTATTTTCTATTTATTTCGATTAATAATATAATAAAATGTGTTAAATTTACTGTCAGTAAAATATGTTAATATAACAATATATTTAAAAATTATTTTAAAAAGTGAAGATTCTGAAAGCATGAAGGAGATACCATATTAATTTAACATATGTTTACAGACAAATTATATTTTATGTATGAATAAAATCATTTTTAAATATTATGGTTTCATTTTAAAACATGGTGATTATCTCATTGGTGGATAGCCAACTTATTATATGATATTTACCATATGAATTTAACCATGTCATGGCAACTTTCAGACGTAATTATTTCAGCAGGAAAAAATCAGCCGGCTATTTATTATCATGTTTATTATTGTGTCTTTAGCTCCAACAGCAGCGGCTCTTTTTACCCCAAAATACCATACTTTTACATATACTTCCTTTAAACTCTTTCTTTAATTACCTTGAGCGATTCTCATTTGCTACTTAAATCTACAACATTTAAAAAAAAACATCAAATATTAGATCAAATTAGAACAGAATCTACCTCGAGCAGCCAGATGTGCTACTCCAAGTTTTTGTGCCATCTAGTGGTTTATGTAGATTTGTACATTATAATTTATGTAATGTAGATATGTAAAGTTTTTTTTAAATTTTGATTTAAAATAGGATCCAGGCATGTTCTGAATGCTTTAGTTCAGAATCATGATTATCAGGCACTAATCAGATATTAACTGTGTCTTTATTCATTTATTCCAACTCATTAGTAAAGAAGCACATAATTCAGGCAAAAAACACACAGACAAAAATATTTCCATACAAAATAAACAAACATCTCTTTTTTGCAGTGGAAAATTAAGGACATTAGTCTATCCAGACACAAAGTTACAATCACACAATATTAAGGCAAATGGAAGTTCAGTTGCTAACTTTAAAGAAGGCTCTCTAAATCTTTAGTTAAAAAAAAAAAAAGCAGAGGACTATGGAAGCAAACCTAAGAGAAGTTCGGAAGGCTCTTTGGCTTGTTGGGTCACAGTTCCCTAGAAATGTTAGTGCAACAGGTGCCTTTCGTCACTCCAATATTGGCACAATTCCCACACACCTGGCCTACAGACTGGCCATGCAGCTCTCTACTGAAAGCTGCCTTTGTAAATCATCACAGCATAACTCAACGGAGGTCGTTTTTTGGTCTTCAATGGCCAACAAAAAGAAATAGTCCAGCACTCTACAATAAATAAATGATGAGCTACCCTCTCCACATCACCATAATAAGGTCATCATGCTCTACACAACATAAAACACAAATTTCATGAAGCATCTGGGACCACATAAAAGCAATTGTTCCTTCACTAAGGATCTTAGATATAGCAGAGTTAATAATTTCAATATAATACTCCTGAGTCAGGATATGTGCAAATATGCCTAGCACGGCCCCAAACGGCGCTACAATAACAGAACAGAGGATGCTTTTCATGCTGCCTCCATGATATCATCCACAATATCGGTTTCTCGATCTATCAGGTGGTCAGGAGATGCATGTTTTAGAGGATCAGGTGCAAGGTCTTCAGGTAGCTGTGATTGTTTTTTCTTCCAGCAGCAAGCACAACGTAGACAGTCCTCGACATTGTAGTGGAAAAGTCTGCGGCACGGATGGCAGAACTGATGGAAGATCAGCATGAAGATTACAGCCAGGCTGTAGCACACTATAAGTTGCACCACCAGCAATGGCGTGCAGATGTATTCATAGAAGTCCGACTTGAAGTAGTACCACAAAACGATAAGGGTCACATTCTCCATGAAGCGCAGGGTGTAGTAGACAGCCAAGCTTCTCCAGCGAAGCTGTTTGTCCACAAGGTCGTGGTCAGCCAGGTCCAGCTGCACGGCGGACCAGCAGGAAATATTAATGCAGGCGTAGAGAAACGTGACCATGCAGAGCACCACGGTGGTGCCAAGTTTACTGAAGTTCTTCTCTATGTTCTCAGGCAGTGATGCCTTCCTAACCCAGAACTCAACCCATGGCTGGAAAAAGAAGACGAACAGGTTGATCAGTCCCACCAGGACCACCCAGAATCTTAAGGCTGTGCTGAAGAGCACCAACGTGGTGATCCGTGTGGCGATCTCTAACCCTCGCCAGAGGATCATGCACAGGTAGGCAGTAGGTTTCATTCGCACTTTGTAGTCATCGTACTTGATCTGTATGGCCAGAACACTGCAAACCAAAGCTCCGTATGTGATAGATATCATGGAAATGATCATCAGGGCAACTGTAAACACAAACAGGATGAGCATTAGTGTAAAATTATAGAAAATAAAAATTGTACGGTAATGCTTTACAACGAGGTTCCATTTGTTTACATCAGTTGGGAAACAAACTAACAATATGGTTGAACTTCATTTATAGGTACCGTTGTTATATACATTTCTGTATGAGTAATATGAATTTAGTACTGTAATGAGCTCCTGTGGCTCAGTTGTAGAGCATTGTATTCCCAGCGCAAAAGGTTGTGGGTTCGAATCCCAGGGAACACACATACTGGTAGAAATATATACAGCCTGAATACACTATAAGTTGTTTTGGATAAAAGCGTCTGCTAAATGCATAAATGTAAGAATAACCATTTAGGGTTAAGTGCATGTAATTATGGTTATTACTATAGTTAGTCCATGTAAAGTATAACAAGAAATAAATACTTCTGAAGCATTTATTAATCTTAGATCATGTTAATTTCAACATTTCCCAATAAATTATTACAATCAAATGTTGTATCTGGAAATATTATATAATGGACCTCAGCTAACAATGAATAGCTGTACTTTTATTACCTAAAGATGAATAAATATTGTAACAAATGTAATGCTTATCGTTTGTCAAAAGGAATAGCCCAATGAAAATTTACTCACCTCAGATTTGGAGAAATTTGGCATTACATCATTTGCTCACTAATAAATCTTCTGCAGTGAATGGGTGCTGTTAGAATGAGATTCCAAACAGCTGAAAAAACAGTTGGATTTACTGAGATATTTTTGTCTGCTCTGTAGAGTCTTATTTTGAAGGTACTCATTCACTCCAGAGGATCCAATTATGAGAAAATGATGTCAAATCTGTATGAACAGACATACTCATCTACATCTTGGATGGTCTGAGGACAAGTTCATTTTCATTTTTAATGAAACTATTCCTTTCATGTTAGTGAATGCATTAACTACCTTTATCTAATCTGGGAAAAGTAAAGCGTAAAGTGTTATTACATTTGGTTTCTGGTGAAGAATTCAGACTTACGCCGTGTGGGAAGGACATATTTTTCCTGAATGGTGGTATAGAGCTGAAGAGTGAGCTGTGGAGTGGAGCCCAGGAAGGCCTGGATGACAGCTGTGCGTTTAAAGGCATTGCGGTGGATGGCTAGTTTGCGCTCCGAATGTCCGATCTCACATTCGAAGGCTGGGCCTAAGCCTCTGCCATGCTTTAGCTTGACCTTTCTTGAAATCGTAACATATGGTTCCTCATTTTTTCCCGTCGAACAGTAAACAACAAGAGCTTCAATGCACCTGAAAGGAAACAGACAGATACTAAAAGAACTGATTCTGTTGCTTACAATAGATTTTGAGGATATGGCAACTGATTTATAAACAAAACAAAACTTTTAATTCTAACATGATTGACCAATAGGAGCAAACACAACAGACTTTCACTACTATTACATTTGGTTTGCACAAGGTGGCAGCAAAATCTTAAAGATCAAATCATTTCAAACCAGTTTATCAGCTTGCACTTTGCTGAAATATGAGAAGTGTGCTGTCAGTTCTCATTCTGGATGAAAACTTCACAACAGTGGTGTTTGCATTTCGCTCTTGAATAAAGCATTGCCTTTAAACTGCAATCAAATTAACTTTACCACATGAGTGAACATGCTTAACATTATTACAATCACAAAAAACAAGTCACTTCAGCTCAACACTGATGTGTACTGTAGTATCTATAAACAAATAAGATTTTATAAAACTAAGTTCTAAGAGGCCATAGATTATTATTTTTTTACTTGTTTTGTTTTGATCACAACTTAATTATATGTTATATGGGAAAATTGTATCG